>NC_133623.1:37767902-37921198 GCF_048593235.1 Sminthopsis crassicaudata
GAGGCTTTCACAGCCTGTCTCCAAGCTACCTTTACAGCCTTTTTCACATTTCTTCCCTGCACATGTTTTGTGCTCCAGGCAAACTGGACTGTGAGCTACTCCATGATTTAATTTTCCCACTGTGTGGAAATGTGAAGAACTTACAGATTAAGCACATATTGATCAGACTGTTAGCCAACGTAGATCAGGCCTACAGGCCCTAGTCCCGCGATTTTAGATAAGGCCTAGGCTGCATTCCATTGTCCAAAGAAGGTATTAAGTGGCCAAAGAGGCTGTATATCATCTTGTCTACTACATTCCACTGACCAAATAGGGGAATACAGACTTACATGACCAATCACAACATATTGGAGGTTCTTTGTCTGAAATGTATAAAAGCTGTGAACATTTTCAAGGGAGTGGCTCTCTCCTGCTGTGAATTTGGCTCACAGACTAGGATGGGGTCCGCTTCTTGAGATTCTAATAAATAATTCTGCTTTCTATGAGTGATCTCTGAGTAGTCAATTTGGATAGGTCTTTTTGTCCCAAACACTACTCTCCCACTTTAGCACATCCATGGAGGTTATCCTTTATGACAGGTATATATTCCTTCATCATCCCTTAGCATTTATATAGCACTTGAAGGTTTGCTAACTCCAACCCTAAAATAGTCATTGAATCTTTATAACACCTTTATTATTATCGTCATTTTGCAGATGAGGTATTTGAGGCTGGCAGAGGTTACATGATTTGCATAAGGTCAAAAAGCTAGGAAGTATCTGAGGCAGGATTCAAACTCAGGACTTTCCATTTCAAATCCAACATTTTACTGACTGTTGCACCAAACTGCTTAATATCAAGTATGCACTATCTCTAGTTCTTTAAGTTTTTCTCTCTTATTTCATCTATAGTTATACTCTTCTTTCCATAATCTTATTCTTCCTTATGTGTCCGTGCACTTTGTATCCCCCTATTAAAATATGAACTCATTTTTCATTTTTTTTCCCATCCTCAGCACCTAGTATAGTGCCTAGCACACAGGAGGCACTTCAGCATCTATTGATTATTGAATTGACTCAGTTACATTCTCTCCCAAGATATGAAATGATGCTCTAATCACCTTGGTATAAAAATAAAGAGGATAAAAAAACCCAATATGGCATCTAGGTAGGCTGTCAGACTGACTTAGATTATTTCATTTATATCATTGATCCTCTACTCAACCCATTTATAACATGGAATCATACTATCCCTGGAACCAGATGTTTCCCTTTGAGATATTCCCATGTGTAAAGTCCAAGGTAGCTCCCTGGAGGCCTCAGGATCAGCCAGAGTCAGGATAAGTAAAAGTCCTTGGTACTTAGAGGGAGAAGCAGGCAAAATGCCAGGAGTTTAGCCAAAGATCTCTTCTCAATTCTGGAGTCCACAATCTCCACCTTTCTCCTCTTCATCTTGCCACCAAGTGAGTCTCTGGCCTCTGTCACCCCAACCTCTAATCCTTGCCTATGATTATTTTAACCCCAAACACTGAGCCAACACCAATGGTGAGAACAGCTATTTTTCCAATGCTAATAGAGTCATTGTCTTAAATCGAATTGGTAATTAGCCTTAAGTGCTCCATTGTCTGATTCAAGCATACCTTTTAAGAATTTTCAGCCCTTTACACCCATACACCCTAGAATTCATTTGTGATTGCTGACTAAATAGTACCAGATACATGGGATCAACTGGCCAGATGACCAAGGTAAACCCAAATCTCTACAAAAGCAAAAATGGTGCCTCGGAAAGGTACTCATGCCATAATTATTAGCAGATTAGCCAAGCCCTTTAGCTAAACCTGTTCCCAGTGAATGATAAACCTAATTTTCTCCCCGAGTTATTAGAGATAAACTGTAGTATAGACATACAATTTTTTAGCTATGTTTGGAATCTAGTAACTAGAGGTCAAAGCTCTGGGTATCTTCTCCTTAGGATTCATAAGCCTCTATGAAACTACCTGCAAAGTAAGATAGTGTAGACATTCAAAGAATTTGTTGCTAATGGTACCTGTTGGACAACAAGCATTTGCTCTTTTTTTTTTTTTTACATGAAAATACTATGCTTTAATCCACATTCAGTCTCCATAGTTTTCTCTCTGGATGTGGATGGCATTTTCCATCCCAAGTCTATTGGAACTGCCTTGAATCATTGTATTGTTGAAAAGACCCAAATACATCACAATCATCATATGATCTTTTTTTTAATTATTAAAGCTTTTTAATTTTCAAAACATATGCATGGATAATTTTTCAACATTAACCCTTGCAAAACTTTGTGTTCCAATTCCCCCCTTCTCCTTACCCTCTCCCCTAGATGGCAAGTAATCCAATATAGGCTAACTATGGTAAAAATACATGTTAAATCCAATATAAATCATTCTCCTTTTAGCAGGAAAAAAAAAAGATGTATACCAGTGGTGGCAATTCCTATGTGGGGAAAAAAACAAGATTCTCTACCCCAACCAAATGCAATCCTAAGTTCTGGGAGATATGTTGGGCCACCACTCTATATAGCATTTGAGATGCTACTCAGGCTATGACTGAAAGATATTTTTTTTTACCACTCTCTATATTTCCCAGTTTATACTGCTAAATGAAAGGGAATTACAGAGATTCTAGGGCCCTCAAAGGAAACAAAGTGATTTTTATAAAGCAATCAGTTCAATCCCATTAAACCATTAACCAAAAATTTTATAAAATCTTGTTATGTGCACTGTCTTGGGTTAGACAGTGAAGATACAAAGAAAAACATGCTACAGTCTTCAACCTGCCCTCAAGGAGCTTACATTCTACAATTCAGGGAACTATGGGTTCCTTAAACCCTTAGAAGTCATGATCGCTTAGAAAACATTGTCTGTGAATTAGTGTAATTATTATTACTCTTCTGCATCTATGTCAAAATTTTATTCTTCTTTCACCAACAGCTATGAACCAGGCACTGAAAGGTGACAATAATATATATTCTCTTTAACTCTGAGCCCCTGGAGGCTTTTCCTAGGCCTTTCTTGATCTCTTCCTATTGTCCTGGTAAAACTTATTCTTATTTAAAACTCATCTAGAGTGAAGCATTTAGATCTCTGGTCATATATTTGCACAATGTAACAAACTCCTGTCATTTGGCAGCTTGCAAAAAGAAGTATGAAAGTTCCTTGGATGCTCCTGTATGATTGCCTCTCTTAGGCTAAGTAGTAACTGTGGAAGGATCATGAGTTCATGCCATTCCAGCATCATATGAACAAACTGGGGGTATTTAGCATAGAGAAGAGAAGGCTGAGGCAGGGAAGGGGGAATTGATAGCATTCAGATAGTTGATGAAGAATTCCAACTTGCTTTGTTTGGCCTCAGAAGGAAGAACAAAAAGCAATGGATATGATGTGGGTTGAGGTCCCTTTAAGCTAGGACCTTTGATTCACAAATCCTGGTCAAAAGCAACCTTTTGAATTCCAATGATATCCGGGCTTTCCCAGCCCCCACCGGATCTGAGCTAACTTGGGCTTTCCCAGCCCCCACTCTAATGATCTGCTCAGGTTTCCCCAACCCCCAAAACCCCATTATAAAAAGGAGAACCCTGGAGCCCACTCTTTACAGGAGCCCCAAACATGGCATCCTTACGTTGGCCATGTCAAGGGTTCCTGTTCGCCTGGCGCCAGCCCTGGCCCTAGTGTCTTTCTACCTTTACCCTTACTTCCAAACCCCAAGAAACCTCTTTTATTAATCTAGGTTTTCGGGCCTGTAAATTCCTTTACAGGGGACTCTGTGCCTTCACTAGACTGCATTTAACTATGTATCCTTGCGCCAAACCAAAAAGGGTGACCCCTTACCTAATTCTCGCCAGATTAAAGTGGCAAAGAGGCAAGTGGAGGCTTGATATCTGAAAAAAAAAGTCTCCATAACTGGAACTGTTCCAAAGTGGAACAAGTAAGTTCCTACTCACTGGAGGTTTCCAGAGACAGCCACTTATTGGATGTGTTATAGGAGGAATTATTTTACAAGTGAGATTTGGACTGGTTGGCAATGGAGGTCCCTTCCAACTCTGAAATTTTGTGAAATCATCTGGGGATCAATGTCACTGTGCCACTTTCTCCTGTGCCCCTTGGAAAGAAATAGCCTAGCCACACAAATAGGGAAGAGCTGATTCCTTTTGGGTTCAAAATTAGGTATGCTCATTAGAATGTATGTTCTCAGATAGACAGGGGAAACTGACCTCAACTAGTATCTTGCAAGTTGGAATGAAACCTCCTCAGTCTTGAACCTTCAGCACCCTTTAAAAGGTTCTAATATCATACTTCTTAGAAATCACAGTAGCCAGCCCAGCACTTCCTATCTAATTAGGACATTTCAGGCCCTTTTTCCTTTACAAGCTATTTTATGTTACCAATTCTGGGTAATGGAATTTGGGAGAAAAAAACCACCAATGAATACAATTCCATAAGCAGTAACAATGAGTTTCCTTTTCACTGTCTGAAGACATTGTGTCAGGTGTCTAACCAAAAGTATTCCTGGAAGGCTCAAATTATTTCTGCTGAATACCAGTTAATCTTCATTTCATATAAGTATGATGAGCATCATCAGAAAGCATTTATTCTTCTTTCACCAACAGCTATGAACCAGGCACTGAAAGGTGACAATAATATATATTCTCTTTAACTCTGAGCCCCTGGAGGCTTTTCCTAGGCCTTTCTTGATCTCTTCCTATTGTTCTGGTAAAACTTATTCTTATTTAAAACTCATCTAGAGCTGAAGCATTTAGATCTCTGGTCATATTACACAATGTAACAAACTCCTGTCATTTGGCAGCATGCCAAAAGAAGTTCCTAACTTCCAAATGGACAAAATTAAAGATTCTTTTCAAATATATTTTATCAGTGCCTTTAGTTTGTTATATCAGAGTAATTTCCATATAGCCACTCCCACAACTGAAATCACCATTGCAACAACAACAAAAATCAGTTTATCAAAAGCAGCTGAAAGTGTCCACACATGACAACATATACAACATTCTTCCTTATTAGAGCCACACCTCTCCACCAAGACAAGGGAGGTGTAAGTTTAGGATTTGTTTTCCAAGATCAATATTAGTATTTTAATTATTCAACCTCCATTTTCCTTTTTTCATTTACATTGCTGCTGTTAATGTTAGTAATTACAATTTCTACAGCCTTGTAGAAATATTTTCTTGTAAAATAGGATTAACTTTTTTGTGATTTTCTTTTAACCAGACAGACTTGTGATTTCATCAGTTTAAGGAGGGGATTTTTCCTAATAACATAAAACATGAATTAGTGATTCATGGACTTATAGTCTTTAAGAGTTGCTGGAGACACTGAAATCTTAAGTAATTTTTTTCAGGATCCCACAGCTAAGTATGCTGCATAAGCAAAACCCAAAGCTTCCTCTTTAGCCACTTCACCATCCTGCCTCTCATTTTGAGTACAGGGTAATTATCATGGTTGAGAAAGCTGCTATTTCTGCAACTTACTCACAGTACCTAATTTTTCAGTTTTTTTTTTTATGATTACAGGCAAGGTAGTACAGTGGCTAGGGTTCTGAGCTTGGATCAAGGAAACGTGGATGAAGAAAATGTTCAAAGTCTGCCTCTAATTTATCTTACATGTGTGACCCTTGGCAAGTGCTTTCCCAATATGTGACTGGGACACTTCCTTCAGGCTTATTGACTGAGGCCTTAACAGATTGCATCTTGCCAGGGAGTAGGTCCCCAAAATGAAGAATTAAAAGCTCCTTCATGTGTTTTGTAACTTTTTGCTAACCAAAATAATAGAAGTTTTTACATTAAAAACTGACTGACATTAAGGTGTCTTGTCTTAAGTAAACCAATTCATACTCAAACTAACTTTATGCTGCATGACTCTCTCAAGGAGAAAAATCTCATATTGTCAGTCTTTAAGATACTGTGTTTTGACAAGGCAGTTCTTGAAGTTTCTCGGTATTATTTCTAAATGAAACCATAATGATGTTTTTCCTCCCTTCCCAGCATCAAAACTTTCAATACTTGTAACCCACAAAGAGCTCATCCACTTATAATTCTTGTGATCAATTCCTTTCATGTGGCAACATGCAAAAAATAGTCTTCTGGGTTTTTACATGTATTCCATTGTGGAAGGTGGGGTGGGGTGCCAAAGGGATCTGAGATGCCATAAGGTTGAATGTTATTCCATGCTGGAAATTGAGCCAAGCTTCTCTTTCTCTCTCTCTCTCTCTCTCTCTCTCTCTCTCTCTCTCTCTCTCTCTCTCTCTCTCTCTCTCTCTCTCTCTCTCTCTCTCTCTCTCTCTCTCTCTCTCTCTCCCTCTTCTCCACCCTAAGGAAAACCCTCCAGGGAAATGTCTAAAAGAAATCTTCAGCATGGCTTACATCTAGGATCTTCCCCAAAAGTAGATAACAAGTGTTCCTATTAGAAAAAGTACTGAATATACAACATGAACAAGAAGTATAGGATAGCTGCTTATTTCCTTCACTGTAGAAGTTATATAATTCAAAAGAACTCCAAAGGTCTGTCTCCCCCAGTAACTCTCTAATTGCATCCAGTCAGTCAGCCAGCCAGCCAGCCAGTCCACCTGCCCTTCAGTATCCCAGTTTCACTGACCCAAAGCTAGAGAGGCTGGATCTGAGCAGGGGAGGAAGCTTACAGCTCCATGGGAGGTGCCCCCATCTAATAAATTAAGGTTTACCCTTTTCACTCCTACTACACTCCTCTCTGGCTATTTCATTTAAGAAAATGTAAGTAGAATAACTACAGTGGAGAATTTCAATCTCTTTGTCCCTCTATAGCAAGAGAACAACATACTTTCCCCTTGCTTCATGGTCTGGAGCAGTGTGTTATTGGAAACATCATTTCAAAATCAGTCTCACTCTGAAGACATAATGGAACTAAAATGAATATTTACTTACAAAAGAAGCATTTTCTATAGTTTGAAAATGTACTGATGCATGGTACTTGAACGTGAATTCAAAATAATCAATTATACTTTATAATTCTAAAATTTCTGAGAGGGAAAGAACCTCAGAGGCCATCAAATCCTACCCATACCCAACTAGGAATCGTCGCTATAATATTCCCAGTAAGGGGTCTGCCAGCCTCAACTCAAAGATCTCCAGAGTAGCAAACTCACAGTCTCCTGAGGCAGACCATCCCACTCCTAGATAGGGCTAACATTAAGGAAGGATTTCCTGATACCAAGCCAAATTTTGTCTCTCAGCAATGGCCACCTATTGTTCCTAGCTCTGCCCTCTGATGTCAAGCTGAGTATATCTATTCCCTCTTCCACATAACACTCCATCAAATACTTGAAGACCGTTATCATGCCCAATCCACCCCACCATGTCTTCTCTTTTCCAGTCTAAACACTTACAGTTGCTTTTTACAGATCTGATTTTCTTATACCAGGGTCACCACTACCCATACCATTCTTATTTCCTCTTTCTAGATACGCTCCAAGTTTGTCAGTGTCATTCCTAAAACAAAGTGCCTAAAACAGGAGACAGCATTACAATGTATTATCATCATGGCCTTTGCAATTTGTATCACTGAGGCATAATGGGAATATGAAAGCCCCTTGTTTGGACACTATGGTTCCAATTATTTTTTTTCAATTAATAAGACCTAACCCTTTCACTACCTTCCCAATGAAAAATGAAAAAAACAAAAAAAAAACAAAAAAAAACAACCAACCTTATAATTAGTATGCACAGTCAAGCAAAACATATTCCCTCATTGTCCATATTCAAAAATGTCTGTCTCTTTCTAAACTCAGAATCCACCACCTTTTTGTTAGGAGAGAGGGAGCATGCTTCATCTTGCTTCCGTTAGAATTATGGGTAGTTATTGTATTGATTCTTAGGTCAATCAAGTTTGTTTGGCTTATATTGTTGCTGTTACTGTGTAATTTTTTTTTCTCGTGTTTCTAGATGTAGCCCAAAATTGCAAAAAGCAGTAAGATGCCAAGGCTTCTAGAATACTGGCCCAAAGTTAGGAAATTTGGGTTTGAATTCTTCCTGGGATGGTAACTAGCTTTGTGACCCTGAATAAAATCCCTTAGCCTCTCAGAATCTTGGAATTCAATCTGTATTTGAGTGATAATCTGAGAAGCAGACTAATGTCAACTTGTGATCTCCAGCACTAGAAAAAACACACATAGATCCCTAAGGAGTACCCTTAGGAGATAGGCTAGCCACACCTGCCCTTTACAGAAGCATCTTACCAGTTATCTTTTTTTTTCCTTATTAAAACCTTTTTAAAAAGTAAATACACTTATGAAGACATATATATGCATACATGAATGCATTCATATACATATACATTGTGTACTTATTCACAAAATATACATCCTGGGAGGGAAACACCCTCAGGGTTTTTGGCCAAGACAGAAATAATTCCTATTTACATTCACTCTTAGCCAAGTGGACCCAAACAATGACTGACTGGGGCTTGGCCTGGGACCTATTATTGGCCAATCAAGGAGAGCCAGAGTGATTTGACTTAAAGTTAGTCTTTAAGAAAGAAATCTAGGCAGTAAACTCTAAAATATGTTGGGAAGTTTTAGTGTTAAAAAGAAAATTCTGATTAGGAAAAAGAGGCCACCCTTTGACTCAATTCTTACCTAGACTTAATCCCTG
The DNA here is from genome assembly GCF_048593235.1 of Sminthopsis crassicaudata. Classification (NCBI taxonomy): domain Eukaryota; kingdom Metazoa; phylum Chordata; class Mammalia; order Dasyuromorphia; family Dasyuridae; genus Sminthopsis; species Sminthopsis crassicaudata. The sequence goes on from NC_133623.1 coordinate 37,776,552, forward strand.
AAAGGGTGTGGCCTCAGTCAAACTGACCCGTTTAAAACCTTAACTTAAAAAAGGCCAAGGCCTCTCAAAGGCCAAGCTATCTCCACAAGTCCTGACCTATCTCTGGCAACTGGACTCTGATCACTCTGGAGGAACAAATGAAGCAGGTGACCTTGCTCAGCCCTCCGGCACTTAAATCCAATTCACTTGCATGTCATAGCATCCCTTCCCTGATGTCACAGTCCTCTTTGAGATGAATGACAAACAATAACAATGAATAATGATCTACTCTTCAATCTATCCAATTAATGAAGATCCAGTCTGGGCATGAAGACCTATAGCAAACTTTGGTATATGTGATTTCATGCATGGTTAATGACATTGTTTTTCCTCGCTGTATATTTGCATGTGTATTGTTAATGGTTGGTAATGCAATAATAAAAATCTATTTTAAAAAAACCTTTCTACTTTTTTGGCCATGGGATTAATGTCATGCTGGAAGGAATGCTCAAGTGGTGCCCCAGAGGGCCTGCCTTGTGAAACATTGTCACAGAGTAGCAGTTATTATGTTTTTATACTAGTTACTTAAGTATGTTGCTGTGTAGATGCAGGATAAAAGTATCAGCTTACTAGGTGAATTAAATTCATTTCCGTAAAAGAAACAGTTTCTTTCCATTCCCATAAGAGGCAACCACATCTTTATTTTTAAACAGAATTAACTAATCCAAGTTCTCACCTAAGTCTTTTTGTAGGATCTTATGATGGCAAGAAGGTAACTTTGTTCCCAAAAGTTCTTCCAGTAGAGTACAAATCCAGCTAAGCTGAGGCAGAGGTGATAAGTTACAAAATGTCTCTATAAATGAGCTTACCAGACAAGTAGAATGTTAGCTGCCCTAGCTACCTTTGAAGGTTGACTTGCATGACCAGTTGAGATTAAATAGTAGATAAGAGAATATTTTTATAAGATAGGCCATATCTATCCTATGATATTAATGCCTATATTCCAATTATGTGGTAAAAATGGCAAATGAAACTGATCAAACTGCCAAAAGTCAGCCATAGCTCACACTTCCATAATTCATTTTTAATAAGTATAACCAGCTGTTAGGGGAATAGAAAGGCACAGTGGTTAGAGTGTGGCTTTAGAAAGACCTGGATTTGAATTCTACCTCATTTATCGGCTGTATCTCTCATGTAACTCTTCTAAGTTTCACTTTTCTCACGTATAAAAGGGGAATAGTAGCACTGACATCACAGAAATGTTATAAAGATTAAATAAGAACATTTTGCAAAGATTAAAGTTCTATACAAATGGGAGCTATTGTTATTGGTGTTAAAAGAAAAAATAGTGCCAAAATATTCTACCAATATTTTTGTATGGGCATGAAACATAAAACAATTTCCAAAAAGTGGATATGAATTGTCTACAACAAAAAATTAATGAAAAATTAATTTTTCAGAAGAAATCATCCAGTTGGCTCAATAGGAAGCCCATTGCACATGGACTTGAGATGTCAGGTTGAGAACACATGATGAATGGCCTGTTATCTGCATGGAACAGCCAACTTGATGTGATCATGTACCTATTGAGTTTTTCATTAATGATGATGATGATGATGATGTTGATGATAATCTAGCTGCCATTTCTATCATACTTTAAAGTTCAAAAAGTATTGTGAGATCTAGAATGACAGCATTTTTATCTTGATTTTACATAGAAAACTAAAAGCCCATGAAAGCATCAGAGGAGGAGATTGCAGCTGTACTTATTACCAAGAAAGTCATACCAGCTGCCATGTTTGAAGCTCTAAGGGCTCATGGAACTTTTTTCCCCATTTTCTAGTTATCTAGTTGGAATCCTTAAGAAAAATACAACAGACATCAAAATGAATTAAATATACACACACATTTGATATGGTCAGGAAAGAGTCAAGATTGAAAGATGTCCATGAAACAGACAAATCCTAAGTCGACCTGCAGCTAGTGGAGACTGACTGGAACAATAGGAATTATCCCAGGGAGAGACTAAAGACAGTAGTACAACTGAGCAGCAGGATTGCTGTGATCTATGAATAGAAAGGTACATCTGGCCAAAAGCATCAGAGAGAAATGCCTGATGGAGCCAATGATGTGTGTGTGTGTTTGTGTGTGTGTGTGTGTGTGTGTGTGTGTGTGCGCGCTCACGTGCTATTTATCAACAGCGGTCTTGGGGAGGTCCAGGTGCAAGCTGAGCCAGATAATAAGCCTCGAGTAATTGTCTAAAACCCTTCCCTAACTCTAAAGCTGCCGAGGATGAGATGCTCATTCCTGCAAAGCTATAGGTTTTTTCCCCTCAATCCTGATTCGACTGAGGAGCTTAGAAAAGAAATTAAACATTGCCTCTCCTTACTAGAGCACTACACTTTGGTCAAAGTGGAAGGAGAATGGGGAGTTATTTGACAGTCTCTGCATTCAACATTATTAAATAGAATATTTCCTCCATGGTATCCTGGCTCCAAACTGACTTAGTTTTCTGTAGTGAATAACAAAGCAGCAAGCTTTGGCTTAATTCAGTCACCTTTTAATATCATGTAAGCCTACTGAGCTGAACACTAGACAAAATTGGATAGATTCCCTCCCATGTGGATAAGCAAGGAGTCCCTCTGCTTATTGGTTCAAAGAAGGGCCATACTCAGAACTGTGGGAAAACCTCTCACATGATTGCCCAACTCTAAACTTGATAACACCCAAGCCCTGGAATTTCAGATAGCACAGAAAGGAACCTAAAGAAAATTAACCATACAGCCATCAGTCAAATTAGGTTCTTCCAGTAGACCCTCCCTCAGAATGCAATTCATCTGAGCTTTCTATTCCAATAGTAGATCCCATTCTTGACCTCTAAGTGATTGTCTCAGCTTCTTTGGGCTTCCTCTAGTTTGAATTGCACCCACTCTGGTATCTTTGACAAGAAAACACTAGATGGGATTACGAAGAGTCAGGTCAACTGAAATGACTGAACTACAACAAAAACAACAACAATGAATTCTAGACTGCTATAGAAAAAAGTCAAGTCTTACTCAGTTGGTCTTCTGTACTGTAAACATCCCTTCTCATCCTTTCATGGATAATTACTCAGCATCCTTTCTTCCAGCAGACTTCACTCTACTGCTTGTTCCTAAGAATTCCCAGTTATTTGGCCACTACTTAAAGACCTGCAGTGATTTAGAACTCATACTTTTAGACAGTCCATTCTACCCTTGGGCAACTCAAAGAAAGTATTCCTTATATTAAGTTAAAATCTGCCTCTGCCATCTACAAATGTATACTCATTGGTACCATTTTTGTCTCATTGATATCTAGCAGAGAAAGTTCTCTTTTAATTATACTAATATTTCTACTACTAATAATAATAATATTTCTATAGCACTTGATGGTTTGCAAAGTAGCTTAATCATTTCATCTTCCTAACAACTCTAGATACTAAATATTATTATCAAGTATTTATTAATAGTAGATACTATTATTAGTCACATTTTGCAGATGAGAAAACTGAAGCAGATGGAAGTCCAGTATCACACAAGCTAAGATAGTGCCTGAGGCAAGGCCTCTTTAGCCAGCAAACTATCACTCTGCTAGAAGAGAGCTATGCATTATAGGAGACAGAGGTTTCCCTATCTTTTATCTCCCCCAGGCTTTAGTTACTGCCATTCATCACTTAGGCCAGGTATGACATAGTCTCCAGTAAATCATCTTCCTTTGGATGAGCTCCAGCCTGTTAATGTCTGTTGTACCCCAAATGGTGCACATTAGTTCAGATGTGGTTTCAAAAGGTCAGAGAGAAGATAGAAGGACAGCTGACTGCTTTATTCTTTATACTTCTCATCCCTTCTTCATGAAGACTAGGACTAGAATTTTTAGTTACCAAGTTACATGTGGAGTTGCTGTATAACTGCCCTGAATCCCTTTAGTTGTTCAAGGGAGGTGTTTAATACTCTTACCCCTGAACAGAGTGGAAGTTGTACAGGCAGATCCTGTTTCATTTTCATTTTTATATCTTCAGAGCTAGGACAGGTAACTACTCAGTAAACATATCATCCCACCAAGTCTCAGTTATGATGTCAAATTGACTCTTTGAATGAAGAGTATACGAAAATTTCTCAGTTTTTGTCACTGCTAATGCCTAAGAAATTTTCTCATGGTAACCTTATCCCAAAAGAAACACCTAACAGTTGTATTTATTAAAAGTAGTTAGGGCCAAATAACATAATAACAACTTAGTAGTCATTGAAAAAATGATATATAGAGAAATCAGAAGAAAAACTTTTTAAAAATGTCATTCTTTTTCTTCTTGTTCAATGGGGTCTGACTGTGACCATATCTGGGGTTTTCTTGACTGAAATACTGAGGTGGTTTGCCATTTCCCTCTCCAGGTCATTTTATAGATCAGGAATGTGAGGCAAACAGCATTAAATGACTTGTCCAGTGTCATACGATTAGTGTCAAAGACTGGATTTGAACTCAGGAAGAGGAATCTTCCTGACTTCAGGTCCAAGATTCTATCCCCTGTCGTACCTAGCTGCTGCCTGGTATGTAGAATGCCCATAATTAGCTGTCATAATTACTAAGAAGATGTGTGCACCTGTTGGACACTACATAGTTTCTGAAACCTTGGAATCAAATTGAATATAACCATCCCGAATTTCTAGTCCATATCACAGTTTTCACAAAATTCATGCTTTTTATCACAACCTCTAAAAACCCGTCTTCATAAATATATGATACAGCAAACAAGAAAATAGAAGAAACTACTGGTATAACCAAAAGTACAAGTAAAGAAAAACATATCTCAAACATTTGACAACGTCATTGCAGAAAGAAATGTTAAAACTGTGAACTACTTACAGCTAGAAGTATTCATGGCGTTCTACAGAAAGTATTGCTGGAGTTTCCTCAAATATCTCAGTATCCCATGGAGCCCCTGGGAAATCCTCGAACTACTTCACACCATGTGGAAATTGAGTAAGTGTTCAATGCATTTGTTACCCATAATAATAATAATCTCTATAACTGAGAAAAAACATTGCAAATGCTAGTTCTGGATTTGAATTTAAAAGAATTGAGTTCAAATTCTGGCTCTCTCTTTTACAACCCATATGACCTTGTCTTTGAGTTTCCTCATTTATGAAAGGAGGGATTTGCACTTGACAATCTCTAAGATCCCTTCCTGCTTTAAATCTATGATTCTATGAGCTATGTGACTAAATACCATTCCATCAAACTGTGAGCTCCAGTTTCCCCCTTCTTTAAAAGAAGAATGATAGAAGACTAATTAATGACATAGTAATTAATTCACCATAATTAAGTCAATCTTCCATATTTTAAATGTCAAAGGATGAATCATAGAAACAATAACCATGATGGAGAAGGCTAAAGATAAGGCAACATACACAAATTTCTGGGTTGTAGCTAAAGTAGTTCTCAGAAGAAAATTATATCCCTGGAAACATACATTAACAAAATGGAAAAAACAAGGATTAATGGCCTGAACGTGCAATTTTTTTAAATTAGAAAATCAATCAACAAAAAAGCAGTCCAAAATAAGCACAGAGGAAATCTTGACAATTAGAAGCAAAATAAAGTCTACCACAAAAACACTATAGAACCGATCAACAAAATGGAAAGCTGGTTCATTGGAAAGACTAAGAAAATTGATTATGTTTTAGTTAATCTGATAAAAGGGATGAAAAATCAAATTATTGAAGTAAAAAATGAACAAAGAACAATCACAGTATAAAGGGAAGAAATAAAAGAATGATCAAAACTTACTATATGTAATTATATGCCTCCAACTGAGAGTTTAAAAGAATTGGAGAATTATCTATAAAAATATAAAATATCCCAATTAAAAGAACATGAAATCAAGATCTTAAAAAACTAGAGATATTGGAAAAAAACCTTTCCATCTCCAATTAGTTGAGAGTAATGAACATCATGACAATGATAAAAAAGATGATGATAGTGGCTGACATTTAGCATTAATATATAATCATATATTACAATTATGCTAAATAAAATAGCTAATATATAACAATAAATAATAATGATAATAGCTCAGAAAATGAAATTGAGTTAGCTGTAAAGGAGCTACCAAAGGAATTTGGTACAGACAATTTTACAGGTGAATTCTATCAAATGTTTAAAGAACAATTAATAACTATGGTACACAAATTTTTCTCAAAAAATTGAAAAAGAAAATAGCCTACTTTTCTTTTATAGGAGAAATGATGTATGACTATTTAAATCAGTGGAGGATAAAAGGAAAAAAAGAAAAACATGGACCCCTCGGTTTTTAAACTGTTACTCATTACTGATATGGGGACTCGTCATTGAATGTGGGGGATATAAATTATTATTGATTATTAGTGAATGTTTGATTTATATGCTTATTTTATATACTTATATATCCAGGGTCACATAAACCTTTCTCTGATGAAAAGGGTCACTAGTGGAAAAAGCTTTAGAAGTCTTGATCTAGACCAATATCATTAAGGAAGGAGACTAGACTTGTAATTTCATTAATATAGGGAATTCTCAGGTGAGAAGATTCCCTCTATAAATGCAAGATGGCAATTTCTCAGCAACTTACAGTGTTTGAGAACAGTTAGGAGCACTGAGTGGTTAAGTAACTTGCCAAGAGTCAGGATGTGTTAGAGGTGGATCTTGAAACCAGGGCTTCTTGGATTTCAGGCCAGCTCTTTGTCTACTACCTCCTACTCTATCCTTGAAGGAAGATCAATTCAACATTTTAAAATAAAATCCTACCAAAAAGATTACAATTCTATGTACAAAAATATATATGCAATGAAGATATTAGATTTATAATAAGGATGATTTGATATTAGAAGAACAATTTAGATTATTAAACATTAAAAACAAAAACATTTTAAATTACAGGATTATATGTAAAAATTTCAGAAAAATCTTTGGCAAAGTATAAAATTCATTTATGCTAAAATACATTAACTTAAAAAAAATTTAAAACAATTTTGAAAAATATAGGCATAAAAATAATTTACTAATATGATAAACATATATATATATATATATATATATATATATATATATATATATATATATACATATATATATATATACATTGGGGGCAGCTAGGTGGCACAGTGGATAGAGAACCAGCCCTGAAGTCAGGAGGACCTGAGTTCAAAGGTGACCTCAGTCACTTAATTCCTGACTATGTGACTCTGGTATCTCTCTCTCTCTCTCTCTCTCTCTCTCTCTCTCTCTCTCTCCACACACACACACACACACACACACACACACACACATTGAAAATTAAAATCTAGCATTATTTGCAATAGGGAAACAGTAGATAGCTTCCCAATAAGTATACAATTTAAAACTGGCTTCCCCTTTTCCCAATCCTGTTTGGCATAGATGACAGCAATAACAGTACAAGTATGAGCAACATGGAGACAAAAGCATTGCTACTTTCAGACGATAGACCTTATGGTTTATTTTATAAGATTCTAGGAAATCAGAACAATTTTCGCTTTGTTTCTTTTACACTTTTTTTTCTTTTTGATCTGATTTTTCTTGTGCAGCATGATAAATGTGGAAATGTGTACTGTACATGTTTAACTTCTTTTGGATTACTTGATGGCTAGGGGAGGAGGTAGGGGAGGGAGAGAGAAAAATTTGGAATGCAAAATTTTGTTAAGGGGGAATGATGAAAATTATCTTTTCATGTATTTTTAAAATAAAAAACCTATTATTTAAAAAATAAAGAATGACTTAAATAATTGAAGGGACATCTATTGCTCATAATAGTGCTGTACAAATTTAAAAGAAATTTTGTAAGTATAGAACCAACTCCTAATACCCTTGGGATAACATAATTAGATGGAGAACCACCTTTTTTTGAGCCCCTTGAGAACAAGGGCTGTTTTTTGCTGCTGCCCTCCCCCTTTTTATATCCACAGTGCTTAGCACAGTGCCTAGAATGTAGTGCTCTTTTGTGGATTATTTATGTATTTATTTAAAACTTAAATACAAAATAAGAAAAAAAATAGAAAAAGGCAGAAAAAGAAAACAAACTGTCATGTGCCTAGCAGAACATGGGGAAGGTTATTTGAAATATGTAACAATAAATTTCCATTTCAAAAAAATATAATAATTAAAAAGATATCATATTCATAACTGTCTATCTTTTCTTTGCTTCCTTGTAGGTTTTCTTTTGTTCTCTGCTGTGTACTTTTTACTTTATTCTTTTTTCACCTTTCTTCCCGCCACCAAAAAGCAGGCTTACAGTTAAGCACGGATATATACCCCCCCCATATACAAACTTACATACACATAGCACACACATATATGAGTGTATGTGTGAATATATATACACATACACACACATTTGCACATACATACACACACATACTCCTGTATAAATATACATATACACATACATTCACATACATCTAAAATAAATGGTTGTATAATTTCTCTTCATTGAATCTTTTTAACATTTTCCTTTGTCTGAGATCAATGATTACTATTCTACTTTTTCTAATAAATTCTCCTCCTAATAATTTTATATGTTTATGTATTTTTCTTTATTTTTATGCTAACATTTCTACTTTACTTCTTCCTGTTAACTTGCCTTGTCATTACTCAACCTCCCTTTTCCACTCTTCCTCTCATGGATCCCTCCCTCATGTTCTCCCTCTACTCTTTCACTCCCTTTTTGTCCCATTCCTATTAATCTATTCACTTTATCCCAAATCTAAACACCCTTCTATACCCCACCTTATCTATCCCCTCCCCTCTTTCATCAAATCTTATAAGAGGGAGAGACAGTGTAATGTAGTGTGATGGTGTTCAATGTCTGCAGCTACTTAGATGGTTAGCCATGAGCAAATAATTTGACCTCTTGGAGGTCAAATTTCCTCATATGTAACATGGAGATCATAATAGCACTTATATCACAGAGTTGTTGGGAGGCACAAATGAAATTATGTCTACAAAGTGCTTTGCAATCACAGAGCACTATTTCAATATCAACTATGTTCAGTACTGCCAGGGTTTTTTTTCCCCCACCCTTTTGTGTAAGTGAATCCAGAGAGTATGAGCCCTAACATCCTGATTCAACTTCCTTTAACATCAGGATTATTTCTACTCTGCCTGCAATATCTCCCCATTTCCTTGAGCTCTTATAATAAAATACATTCTACCTTCCACTTCAATGTTCTATCCTCTCTGCCTCTCTGAATTAAGATACAGAGAAAAAGGAGACTTCCCTAATCCATTATTTAAATAAATGGATTCCCCAGTAGGGAGCATCTAGAGTTTAGGCAGCTAGGAGAAAAAGTTGAGAAATTCTTCAACACTATTATAGACAAATATCCAATCCTTAACCTGAAAAGAGAAAGGGGAAAACACAGAGCTTTTTTTTCTTCAAGTGGTGCTACAGAGAGTTAATGCTAGTGCTGAAGCTAATAGCTAGTACTGAAAAGTTTAAAATATATATATATATATATATATATATATATATATATATATGTGTGTGTGTGTGTGTGTGTGTGTGTGTAAATATATATATGTATGTATATATATATATATATATATATATATATATATATATATATATATATATATATATATATATATATATATAGGAAAAAGGTTCAGTACTTCAATGAGCATCCTTTTCAAAAAGTTGTTTTGATATTTTGTGATAGTACATCATAGTTCCTTCTAGAAATACAGTGCCCCTTCATAACTCCCCTCCATTATTTAACCCTCTCACATAAAACAAGAAACAAACAAAAATACCAGTGACACTGACAGCCTCTGAAAACATATACCACATCCTACCCAAATAGTCCTCCCTGCTTCTGCTCTGAGGAAGAAGGTATGTTTCATTGTCTGCTCTCTTGAATAATTTTAATTTCTTCAGTTCCTCAGAATTTGATTTCTTTAGAGTGAGTTTTTCATTTACAATGGTATATTCATTATGGATATCATTCTTCAAGTTCTATTTATTTCATATGTTCATAAAACGTTTCCTATGGTTCTCTGAATTTCTTATATTCACATTTCTTACTGCACAACAGTATTCCATCATACTGATGTGCCACAGCTTGCTTAGCCATTCCTCAATTCATTCTTTATCATATTTTTAAATTATTTTTTCATTGACCCCCTTTCACCTTCAAGAAATTTGAGAACAGTAGCAATCCAAAAGCAGTTTCAGCCAAAATAATGTTCTGTTCCTCCTGATGCTACAGATTCTTCACTAGGAGAACTAATTAATTCTTTCTTTTAAGCATCAGAAGCACTTTGTCACCTGAAGACAAGCATTGCTAATCATATTAGACAGAAGTTAATTCCTAGGTAACTCACCTCCCAGAAGCCCACAAGTCACCTAGGGTAGCCACCTCCTTATTTATGACAGTATTTGAGTGTAGCTTGTAATGTTTGGAGACTAATATACATGAAATGTTTTGTCATCTCCAAATGTTGGGCCTACTTTGGGAAGTTCACATTCTGGAACGTTTGAGCCCTAAAGCACACTAAGGTGAGCTATCTTCCCTAAAAAATACCAATGTCACTTATCTTTAGGAATCCCAGAGTTTGAAAGGATTTCTGTTATTACTAGGTCATATTTTTTTCCATTTTCAATTCATCCAGGAACAGTATACTAAAACAGTTCTCTCAAGAGGTAAATTAGTCTGTAGAAATAATACTAGTATGTAGAGCTAAATATATATATATATATATATATATATATATATATATATATATATATATATATTGTAGATAAAAGTAGACTAGTTCTTATTTGATTCAATATATTTAATTGTATTTACTAAAGTTATTTCTGAACTTCTTTTATGCCAAATGGAAATTTCCTCTGAATCCTTTTCTCATCAGGCTTTATCAATTTAGCCTCTTAGTCCTACTAGTAAAAAAAAAAAAGCATTACAATCTAGGGAGGGGATTGGAGAAAAAAAAAAACAGTATCGAGGAGGAGGAGGAGAAAATGGGAATTAATGTAGCATTTGAAAGTTTGCTGAATACATAAATCTTAAAGAATTATCTAAATGGAAACTTTCATTATTAGTTTTTATATTTCCACCCCAACATTCACTAGCTGTGTGACCACAGATAAGTTGTGAACTGTACAATGGGAATTATAATAGCACCGACCTTACAGAGTTGTTGTGAAAATCAAATAAGATATTATTTTTAAGGATAGGAACAGACAATTTTCAGATGAAGAAATTTAAACTATGTCATATGAAAAGGTGCTCCAAAGCATTATTGATCAGAGAGACAACTCTGAGATACCACTACACATGTCTCAGATTGGCTAAGATGAAAGGAAAAGATAATGACGAATGTTGAAAGGGATGTGGGAAAACTGGGACACTGATGCATTGTTGGCGGAATTGTGAACGAATCCGACCATTCTGGAGAGCAATTTGGAAGTATGCTCAAAATGTTATCAAACTGTGCATCCCCTTTGGCCAGCAGTGTTACTTCTGGGCTTATATCCCAAAAAGATCTTAAAGAAGGGAAAGGGACCTGTATGTGCCAAAATGTTTGTGGTAGCCCTTTTTGAAAGAAACTGGAAATTGACTGGATACCCATCAATTGAAGAATGGCTGATTAAGTTATGGTATATGAATGCTATGGAATATTAATTGTTCTGTAAGAAATGACCAGCAGGATAAATACAGAGAGGCTTGGAGAGATTTACATGAATTAATGCTAAGTGAAATGAGCAGAACCAGGAGATCGTTATATACAACAACAATATTATATGATGATCAACTCTGATGGACGTGGCTCTCTTTAACAAAGAGATGATTCAAACCAGTTCCAAGAGAATCAGTTACACCCAGAGAGAGAACTATGGGAAATGAGTGTGGACTGCAACATAGCATTTCCACACTTTCTGTTATTGATTGCTTGCATTTTTGTTTTCCTTCTCAGGTTTTTTTTTTCTTTCTTTCTAGATCTGATTTTTCTTGTGCAGCAAGATAACTGTGTAAATATATATATATATATATATATATATATATATATATATATATATATATATATATATATATATATATATATATATATATATATATATATATATATATATATATATATATATATATATATATGCACATATTGGATTTAACATATATTTTAACATATTTAACATGTATTCGACTACCTGTCATCTAAGGGAGAGGGTAGGGGGGGGACAGGATGGGAAAAGTTGGAACAGAAGGTTTTGCAAGGGTCACTGTTGAAAAATTGCCCATGCATATGTTTTGTACATAAAAAAATAAAAAAATATATTAAAAACATTTTTAAAAGATAACATTTGTACAACAGTTAAGTGTCTGGAACATAACTGGTGCTATATAATGCTAGTGATGGTGAGGATAAGGATGATAAGGAGAATGATGATGATTCAAACAGGGTTCAAGGTGTAAAGAGTTCTGGATATGTAGCTGAATAAGAAATTAAGATTTCATATTAGAATTATAAGCTCACTCAAATCTAAGAGGCCTGAGCTTCTAAATTATAGGAACTTGACCTTTCCATGAACTCTGCAAGTTTTTGACAATAGATACCAGGAACTAGCCATTCTTGGAAAATGCTTATGCTTAGGGCTAGGTGGCTTCCTCCCTGATCATATGCAATTAATAAGGACATATGTCAAGCCTCAGAGGTCTGGGATGAGTCAACATGAATAAGTCCCCAAAAATATATTGAGCTTTGTCACACAAACTGCACATGTTGCAAGTCCTTGTCAAAAAACCTTATATAGCTAGTTTTGGTCGGGAGCCTTATTTGTTTGAAAACATACAAAAAGCCTGCGCTCTAAACCATAGTTGAGCTTCACCTGCGGGAAGGACGCTTCGCCCAGGAAAATCTTTACACAATTCAAGCTGATTGAGGCTGAAACGGAGCTCCCAGCCATTTGAGTTTTTGAGGTTCCCTTGAATTGGTGATGTATTCTCTTCCTCTATCTGCTATAATTGTCATATTGTTAATTATTCTTATTTCTATTTGTTTTTATGCAAATCTAAACTATCTATACCTTGTCCTATTTGATTAAAACCTTACTTTCGTTTTCAATTGAGTCTGAGCATTATTTATAGGAGCGAATCCGAACACATGGATATTTCTTAATACAGTAGCAAAAAGTGTATTTCCTCATCTGTAGCATGGGGGAATGTTGTATGGCACAAAGGGAGGCAGAATAAACATTTCTTGCCCTCTTTTCCCTCTCACACTTGTCCAAGGGAGACTTGAATGCCTGCCAGGAGGGAAAACAGAAGTTAGGTCAAAGGCCATTCTGTTCCCAGATTAACCAGTGTGGTTTGGTAGAATTTTATCTATCCTCTCCCTTAAATATTGTTAGCTTAGCAGATATAATTGGGTTCAATCTAACAATCACTCTGTCATTACTGCAAGGAAGACCCTTTTCCTATCAAAAAAAGAGTTCCTTAATGAAGACACATAGAGAATAGCAAAACAAATAAAGAAAAGCACTCTACATCAGTAGGAAAACATAGATTGGAAAAAGATATACATTGGAGAATATACACCAGGCAATATAGAATGAAGGAGAGCTCCCATTGAGAGTAAGATAAGTCAGCTCAACTGAGAGTCCTGGATCTCACACAGGAGAAGTTCCCTGAAGTCTACTGTCTATCAAGTTTGAGTTACGGTCATAAGGGAGACTTCTGGCTCTCAGGTCTTCCTAGAGTCTTTTCCCGCAGCCACCCAAAGCAGTGTTGGTCTCTTCCATCATCACTGTTGAAGCTAGAAGCCAAGAGTGCCTAACACAATTCGAATCTGGAAGAACACTTGAAGCTTGAAAAGTTTGGAAGAGAATGGAAGAAGGCTAGAAGCTCTCCCACTTTTACCATGGATCCATCCCATCTCTCTCTCAAGTACTGATCTCCACCAATGAGGAGAAAATCCTATCCTATTAGACTTTGCGATAGGGGTGGTCTTCTCCTTGTTTTCATATCCCAACTAAATGAAGATAGGCAGCCCTCTCTTTTTGAGGGATACCACCATTGCTCTCCATTTACTTTCATTGGTTTCTCAAAATTAATGATTCCTTTCCCTTTTGTGGATTACTTTACCATGGATTAATTTACCATGTGGATTAATTTACATGAATATGTCATTTCCACTTTAATACTTATCTCAACAGGTGTCCACTGAGCTTTCATTTCCAATTGCTGATGTTCACAATTTCTAAACTTTCTGTTTTCTGTTCTTACCTAAAGCTTATTTTTCATGATCACTTTTTCAGTAGAAAATAGAGAAAATATATTCAATGAAGAAAATATATTTTAAAATTAGGCTCCACATCAACTCAATAAAGGATAAAGCAGGTCCAGAGAGACAATAGTTTGTCTCAACTTGGCTAGTTTTTGCCTATGAAGGCTGGGATAATAGGGGACAAGAAATCATGCTACTTTATGCCTCTTTGGAATTCCTACAAAATTCCTCTTCAGTTTACCTCCCAGAAACTCACTCCTCACCCAGGGTATTCCACAGGCCCTAGACAAAGGCAACTTGTTTACATTTACAAGAAGAAACAGGCTGGCTGATCCGCTGGATGATAGCAAAGCTCAGAAGATATTTGTGGCAATAACATGGTATGAAGAGTAAACTTATTTTTCTTTTTGCTACAACAAAAGGAACTATACTTAAAAATATTTTTTCACAGAAATGGGTACATAGAAAACTCTAATCTAGTTGGTTAATATATACGTGGGAATAAAAAAATAATAAATAGCATTAGGGTATCAGACCTCCAAACATTCACAGCATTGTCAAACAATGGACTTAACCCGAAATGAATCCTACAGCTCTGCTAATATTAACAGTAAAACTATTTTTATTCCAAGTAATTTGTTTCAGAAAAAGGATTTTTAAAATATGATGGAAAAACTATTAGGCAGCTAGTTGGGAAGAGGGTTAGAGTTCTGCACTTTCAATCACAAAGAACTGAGTTCAAACCCTACTTTATATATTTACTTAGCTGGGTGATCTTAGGAATGCTAACCTCTCTCTGCCTAAATTTCACCACCTATAAAACACCAAGTGGTTATGAAG
This sequence comes from Sminthopsis crassicaudata, assembly GCF_048593235.1. Lineage (NCBI taxonomy): Eukaryota > Metazoa > Chordata > Mammalia > Dasyuromorphia > Dasyuridae > Sminthopsis > Sminthopsis crassicaudata. The sequence continues at coordinate 37,791,666 of NC_133623.1, forward strand.
GTCAAATGAGATAAGATATATAAAGTGCTGTATATAAATGCTAGCTATTACTATTATTGCTATTATTATTAACCAAGATTCACCAATAGAGAATTAAGTTTCCAGTTATGGGAGGAAACCACACCATTAAAAAAAATTCACCCAGTCCCTTTCCCCCTCCCACAAAAACAAAACAAAACTGGCAGAGGTGATGTATATGTGATCAGGGTGTGGGGGGGTAAGGGAGGTTGGGCACTGTTTTACCTTCCTTACAAGGCTGTAGATATACATAATCACAGTTCATTAGATCACAGAGCTGAAGGGACTTGAGATGTCATCTCATTTTACAGATGAATGACTAAGTTATCTCACTTCGAGAAAATAAGACCAGAAAAGCAGGGGTGTGGCAGCCACAGTAGGGGAGAGAGGAAGAGGAGAGAGCCATTTGCTGTCTTCAGCTGGGCCTACCATTGGGAACCTTGACAATCCCACTAGACATCACAATCAGCTCTTCACTCATTGAGTCTAAACTTGAGCCTGAAGGGCTTGACTGTATGTATACCAGCAGTAAATATCTCCGAATGAGAGTACCCTGGAACTCAATGCCATGTAATAGGCCATGGCGTCACAGGCCACTCAGTCAGGGTTGCCTGGCAAGACCTCAAACTCCTTCCACCTCACTGGGGACACATAAGCATCAGAGCTTCAACGGGTGTTCATGAGATGGCAAGCGATATTAACTTCTTTTGCAATAAAATGTCTTTTTTTTTTGTGGCAGGGGGGAGGTAGATGATTAAATTAAACAGATATGTAACCAATCACAACCATATTGGATACCACCTCACAGAGATAATTATGAGCATTAATCTAGCACCTGAAAGTTTACAAAATACTGTATGTGAACCTTAAAGTACTAGATAGAAGTAAGCTGTCAAGAGTAGTATAATATTCACTATTCCTGACTAGTCAGATATGGACAATTCTTCATGATTCTGTGATCTCGCCACTGCTATCTATTGCTATTTATTTTCTTGACAGTGAGCTGATCAAGGAAATATGTTTCAGTCCCCAACCATGAGATTGCATTATTAGCCTTTCAAATGATCTGCAGCAAGTTGGGATTGGGAGCAATATCTTCCTGGATCCAGGATATCATATGTTGTTTGAGGAGCAGGGGCCAGTACTGATGCTGTCTTCAAGTTCTTAATGACCAGTTAAGATCTCCAAGTCACTTCTGAGAAAATCAAGCAGTAACACAGACACATATTTTTTTTTTCTATCAATGAATTCTACCTAACCACTTAAGTAATAAGGAAATGTCACTTTCTCTTGGAATTCTAATTCATTACACAAATAATGAGCATGGAATGGGGGATAAGAACTTAGGAATGGCCTGGAAGAGTGACCAAGTATTGTAGAATGCTGGGTAAGTCTATATACCATGCAGAACTACAGCTTAAAAGTACTCTCATCAGGTCATCTTGTTTTGGCTCTTATCAAATTAGAAAGCTCATTTGGTCAGTAAGGAATTCAGCATATTTGCTACAAGTAAATTCCTCACTTCAAACATACATTTTCCCCCCCATGTTTACCCTTCCCTTTCACCCTTGTCTTGCCAGTGGACTTCAATGACTCAGGAAGAGAGAATGAGGCTGAAGACTTTGTGCCCTCACTTGAATCTCATTTGTTAACACAGTCCTGTTCCCTGTTTTGGACTAGCATTCTCTAGACTAGATCCCCAAAGAAAACCAAATGTTTGAAAAAAAAATGGAAGGATTCCCTTCTAGCTTTGATGTCTTATTTTATTCACGAAGGGTATGAGTGTTTGAGATATTACTTGCACATATGTTTTATAATTTTATATCTAGAATTTGAATTTTGTGTGGCCTTTTTAACATTGTAAAACTAAATCCATACAGATTTTTCTCATATATTCTTAGGTGTCAGGGTGAACCTGTAGAGGAAATCCTGCCTCTGACATACCTAGCTATCATGGCAAAGTAATGTCACCTCACTACAGGAGTATAGAAAAGAAAGAACATCTTACCTTCAGTTACATGAGACAGTTGAAGGTTCTGAATGTTCCATGGAGAACAATTCCAGGAATCCATCACTGTAATTTAAGTTCACCCATCAACTGCAAGGAACTAAGGTTCCTTTAGTGTTTCCTCATCTCTAAAACAGGAAGATCTATCTGCAGCTTCTTAACTCACTGTGTTTTTGTGATGATCACATAATGATAACATTCATGAGGCACTTTGCAGAGCTTAAAGTTCTAGCCCTCTACTATTGTATCTCACTAGATGAGCCCATCAGCTCCCACAGATTCAACTATCATCTTTTCTCACATGATTCTCAAATCTATCTTTCTTTAACTCTGCTCTTAACCTGAAGCTTCACTTCATTAACTGTCTATTGGACATCTTTAAGTGGATGTTCTCTAAGTATCATCAAAATAACATGTCCAAAACAGAACTCTTTCCCTCAAACTCTCTACTTTCCCTATATTTTCTGTTACTGTCAAGGGTGCCATCATCCTCTCAAGCACTCAGAAGTGGAACTTCAGTATCACTTTGACTCTTTCTCCCCCCATAAATCTAATCTGTTGTCAATTCTAGGTTGATTCTCTCATACATGTTCCCTGAGAGCAGAGCTTCATAATCATCATCCCAATATGGCCTCATCATCTAATGCCTGAATAATATTGTAATAGTCGAATAACTTCCCTGCCTCCACTCTCTTCCCACTCAGGAGTCAATCCTTTGCTCAGATGCCAAAGTGAACTTTCTAAAGTGCAGTTTTGACTATGTCACTCACTACTCTGTCAACTCTAGCAGCTCCCTTCAGGATCTCCAGGTATCTCTCTGAATCCATAGAGAACAGTTTCACCAATATGGAGTGTTTCTTCAGTTACCCATTAATCAAATCACAAATCAAGACATTCTCTGTTTCTCTGAATGGACATATAGATATGGACAGATGGATGTATATCTATATCTGTGTACCACACACAAATATACTTTAACTGATAAATAAGGAGGCCCCTCAGAGTGACTATACTTTCTTCTAGGTATAACTTACATGGAACACTCATAGTAAAGATGAAAAGATCGTAACTGCTTTAGGGCTGAAAGGACCCTAGACTATCTAATCTAATTCTCTTATTTGACACATGAGGAAACTGAGGCCCAAAAAGGTGGGGTGACCTGCCTAAGTTAGGGCAATATTGGCAGAGGCAGGATTCCAATCTAGTATTCTTTCTCCATTGTAACACAAATTATATGTGCAATTATGACAATGCAATTATGACACAAAGATTAACTATAATAATTCCTCACATTTGAGGAATTTCAATTGTTGATTGTATGTACATATTTAATAAGTGTATTGCCTAACTGCATTAGATAGCATATGATAAAGATCTAAACAGACAGTGGTATTTCTGCTGGAATACTGACAAAACTATCAAATCCACAAATTATAACTTTAATTTCTTCTTTTCTTCTGATCTGCTTTATTTAGCTTAATGTTCACAATCACCTTACAATCGATATGGGGCAAATAGTATGCCTATTTTCCAAAGGGGTACATGCTAGTTAAGTGATTCTCTTACCTACTTGCTAATAACAGCCACAGCTTGATCGAGGATTTTAATTTCTATCTAAAATACTTCCCTTTAAGGGCTACTGGAGAATAATATTAACTCACATTGGTGTGGTACTTTTTTAAGGTTTGCAAAGCTCTTTTTATACATTATTTCATGTGATCACAACAACCTTGTGAGGAAGATAATATCCATTGCCAATCCCATTTACAGATGATGAAACTGAAACTGAGAGGGTAAATTGACTTGCACACAATCACACAGACAGTAAGTAATTCTTAAGAAAGAATTTGAAACCACATCTTCCTAATTCTGAGTAATTCTTCCTAATTCTCTTCCCATATTCTACTTATATGCTTCATGGCCTCATTATTTCAGTTTTCAAGTGATTTAAGATCACAGAAGAAAGACAAAATTCTATTGTTACAAATTGATCATCAAGAAGAATTTGATAAATCACCTCCTGTCCATGTGTCATGGAATTACTGAATTCTGAATAGGGCTAACTCTGAAGCAATGAACTGAAATATATCTTGTATGTTAATGTAAAGCATGGATTTTGTACTGACTTTGGCTAAAGAACAATATATTATTCATTCTTTTTCATCTTTTACAAGTTGTCAGCCTAGAATGGTTTATTATCAATAGGAAGCATATTAAGTTTAAGACTGAGGAAGGATGCCTGATTTTCTTCACTCTGAAATCACTAGAAATACTTTCTAAGATGAATTTGCAATCAATCACTTCATAGTTCTTCAAATTCTAGTCAAGTAATTGTCATTTACAAAAGGGAATGTCTCCATCATAAGAGAGATAAGCCTCTTTTCCCATAAGCTAGGAACATAGAGAAGCAAAAACAAAATAAAAACACGCAACTGGTCTTGTTAACATGTTCCTAGGAACAATATGGCCTGGGAATGTTGTGAAATAAGTAAATTTGAGCATTATTCTTCTCAAAATCATTAAAAGACTTGTAGTCTGGAAATCTTTCAACAACATTTTTACTTTAAAAAGAACTCTGGCACTTAGAATAGCAGATATAAAAAAAACTTCTTAACAAAAATGGTATGATCGATGTTATAGGAAATTGATAAAAGGGTGATTAGAAAATATTTCAAAGGCAAGCCCACTGTCATGAGCTACTGAGGTACAGATAAGAACCTTAAGTGAGAACTGAGTTTAGAATGTGATGAACAATTTTAAGACCAACACTACTATGATGGAATAGTATCAATTATATCAGCTATTTCAAAGGACCAAATTAGACTGTCATTTGAGCTAAAGGGACATCTAAGGGAAGAAGTTTTTAGCCCAATGTTCTTATTTTACAGCTGAGGAGAGGCCCAGGAAGAGGTAGGCAACAAGAAGTGCCCAAACCCCAAGGGATTCAAACTCAGATACCAGTGGGGTTCGGTTTTGGGTTTGGGTTTTTTTTGGTGTAGGAAAAGAGGGAATATAGTTGGGTTGACCAATAGGTACATTATCTGACTATATCAAACACCATTTTACTTCTTTAATAATATGACTTTAAGAAAGAAATTCAAAGTTTTACTCCAATTTTTCAAAGATGCGACAAGGAATCATTATCCTTATACACAAGAGGAACTAGAATGCTGAGAAGGTATAATACCCCTGCTTCGGAGGAGGAATTTGAACCTGCAGTCTTGCACACTACCAAGTCCTAACTCAATACCAAAAATGAATAAAATGTAAGATTCTCTTTACAAGTCAGAACTCAACAAGCTGTGGAAAAGATTCCATGATCTTTGGTATGGGCAAGATTGGGAGTAGTTATCTCTTCTAAGGGGACTTTAGGGTGGAGGAAGGGTGGGGAGATGGAGAGTTGGAAGATAGTGTTCACTCCAACTCTTGAAAGACATTTCACACAACAGCAGATTTCCATGATGTTTTTCTGGGGGAATTGCTTTATTTATATATTCATAGCATGTTCTTCATTTTTTCCCCATAAGATGGTCTTCAAAGTTTTAGTTAAAGTTCAATTTGGATCTTGTCATCTTTATATCCCCTTTATATCAGCACAGGCGCTCTCCAAGTGGGTGGTAACATCGCAGCTGCTTGTTATGAAGATCTGAATTCTGGCCCTGAGCCTTTAGGCACAAGGAGGTCACTTATAAAAAAAGAATGCTTGCTCGATGGGCTCCAGGAGCGCCAGAGCTATCTGGATTTCTTTTTCAGGATCTTTACTCTCCACAGGTATATTTGCCCTGTGCAGCCCTGTACAAAGGAAATGAGAAAGACATAGATGTCCGATCTGTGGTTTGTCTGGGTCAAAGTCCCAAAGTGGCCCTGTTGATGTTTCTCACAGGGTGCCCGAGAATGCAGATGGCCCTGATGACCTGGCTGACTCTGCACACGCAGTCTGGTGCAAAGCTAGGATCACAAATCAATTGTTTGCACCTTGTGGTCTGACCCTCTGATCTGATGCCCATCACTCGGCCGTCCCTGAAGAGTATCTCATTCACTAATTTGTTCATTAAGAAAATGCCCCCTTGCCAGTCAGCCGAGCAAAGGCCTGCGCTGGCTCTCCGATTCCGAAACGAGAGTAGAGGTATGGGCTCTTTCCATTCTTGGCCAGGGAAAACATATAGAGTTGAATCTTTTCCAGAGTCTCAAGGCAGGGGTGGTCCAGATAGCTGTTGGTACAATTTAGGGCCAGTGCATGTCCAGCTAAGTCGGTGACATCTTGGCCCAAATCAAATCTCCAGAAGAGATCTTTCCCGATCGTCTTCTGGGGATCCACCCCTTCTTATGTTCGGGGGTCCCGTGCATTGGAGTTAAGGGCGTACACGAAGAATTTGCAGAATTAGCATTTCTCAAAGAATCCCATCAGCCCAGAGGCCAGGGCCTTGGTAGAGGGTACTCTGTGAATACTGCTGCTCTTGTATAGGAAGCCAGTGTCCACTACGTGAAAGTCTAGGAAGTGCAGCGCATCCAAGTGGGTCAGAATTTTCATCAGCTGCTTGCTGGCCATAAGGAAGTTGGGCAGAAGGTCCACCTTCCAGGCGCATCCACGGCCCATGGTGGCAGGGGGTTAACCGGGTACGTTGAAGTGGCAATAGATGATGTTCAGCAGGCTCAGCGAGGCGCTGTCCCCACTGTGGATGGAGTTGTGGTCAATGTGAAGTAACTTCTTTCCCAGTGAGATCAGCAGGCTCCTGAGGGCACACTCCTTCATCCCAGTGCCAAGGATGATAATGTCATAGTCTTTATTCATAGTGTTGCAAAGGAGAGGCTAGGGAAGAGGAAGAACAGGAGGAGCAAGAAGGGGAGGACTACAGGGAGGAGCAGCAAGGGAAGGATAGAAGTAAAGAGCAAACAACAGCAGAGGAGGAGGAGAATAAAGGTGATGAGAAGCACGAGGACAAAGGGCATAACAAGGCGATGGTGTTGGAAGAGGAGGACAATGAACATGATGACAACTATAAAGATGAAGAGGTGCTACTGGAGGAGCGGCAGGTTGTACCCAGGAGGGAAGTAGCATGGGAGTTGGCAGGAAGGGAGAAGATCAACAGCAGGAATAGGAATAGAAAGAAGAGAAGGGAGGAAAGCAGTCTGGAAACAGTGCAGGTGAAAACTAGGGTGGAGATAGAGATGAAGACCGAAAAGAAGATGGAGGAAGAAATGATGAAGATGGGGGAGGCAGTGGAAGAAAAGCTTATAGAGGTAATACCATAAGTGGGAGCAAAGATGCTGGAGTCAGAACTGAAACGCGAGCTGGAATAGGAGCTGAAGGTAGAAGTGAAGACACTGGAATCAGGGCTGGAATTGGAGCCAGAGGTGGAAATGAAGAAACCAGAACCAGAGGTGGAAGCAAAGAGGATGGAGCCAGAGCTAGATCAGGAGCCAGAAGTGGAGGTGAAGGCTCATGTGGTCTAGGTGAGTGAAGCCTCACTGCGGCGATCTCAGGGCCAGCTACTGAGAGCTAGCTGGCATAGGTGGTGATCATGCCAGAAGGAGAAAACGAATGACTAGAGGCCGTCTACTATCGCACAGGCCCTCAGGTCACCAAGGACATATCCTGGTTACTAGGACTGCCACAGTGGCCAGCATTACACAGTACTTCTGGGCAAGGGCCAAATGGGGAGCAGGATGTCTGTTGCCAAAATTTAGCAGTTGCTAGGGCCTGTAACTGCTGGGGGAGGGCACATAGAGGAAATTTAATCTAAGTTTCTAATTGATTATTAGATTATTAGAATATTAGAATAGTGTGGAATCTAACCTTCCATGCTTTCATCACCTTTCTCAATGCCTTTCTCAGGCTTAGCATTGAGTAGACTGCTTCTGCTTAGCAGCCTGCACTTAGACAGGGAAGCAGCCATTAGGTCAATCATCTAAAAGCTAAAGGCTAAAAACAATCAACACAGTCAAACATTTGGAAACCTAAAGTTTTAGACACCTGGTTATGCCTCTAGCCCCTTCCCCCTTAAATAGATAAGATTAGAATTCTTTATCTGCTGTTAGGTTCTTACTAAGTGCTAATGAGATAATGAGATATTAGGTTCTTACTAAGTGCTAAATCAGTACTTAACAATTCTCTAGTTCCCGGCCTTTAAAGGGAGTTTTACCCCCTTTGAACTCCTGGGGAGGAGCTTACATGTTTAAGAGGAGCAAGTTCATTGGTTGAAGTATTTTTTTTCCCAGAAGCCCCTGAGTTATTCCATGCCCATTCTCTGGGAGGATAAAAGAGGGAGGCTCCCTGGAGGAGTCAGAGTCTCTACTCTAGGTCAGAGTTGGTGGCTCTCTACAGGAAGAAAAATCTGGCTGAGAGACTTGAGTTGAGACAGCACATCTCCTCCCAGAGAGAGATCGGGAATTTCTGGAGACAACAGAACATTACAATCTGCCATGAGTACAACATAGTTTAAAATCTGCATCTGCAAGCAACTAACTTCATAAGAGTATAAAGTGTTAGCAATTGTTCATTTGCCTCACTGAAGGGAGATTTCATACCTGGAATTCCCCAAACTGTTGAAATTACAGGCCCTAAGTGCCCCCCTCAACACCCTTCCAACAAAATTAAGCAACATCAATAAGTGAAATTGTATTAAATGATCCAGATTTTGTTTTAAAAAGTGGAGAGACAGCTAGTTCTATTTTTTCAATCCTTCAAAACCACTCAGTCCTAACCTGAAGAAACCTGCTTTGCTCCCTAGGTTTAAAGTGAAAAAGACTTCTTTCAAGTCAACAATTATTTTTATTAAATACCTATATGCAACAAAGAAGCAGCTGGATTGCTCAGTGGATATAGCATTGGGCCTGGAGTAAGGAAGACCTGAGTTCAAATCCAGGCTCAGACATTTAGTAGCTGTGTGACTGAGTAAATCATTGAATTTCTGTTGCCTTAATCCAGTGGAGAAGGAAATTACTAACCAGTATCTTGGCCAAGAAAACCCCATGGTTACCATTGATGTGGTGACCCATGGGCTCACAAAGAGTCAAACACAATGAAACAACAACTGTGCCTGGCTCTGTGCTATATGCCATGAAGATCCAGAGAAAGGCAAAAAGAATACCTGCCTCAGGGAGCTTACACTCTAACAGGACAGAAGACACAAAAATTACTATGTGCAAAGAGGGTAAAGGGGAGATAATCCACATGAAGAAGGCACTAGCACGAAGGGGGACCAAGAAAGGACAGGAGAAGGCACAGATGAGGAGGGAAAGAATTACCGGGATAGGGGAAAGCCAGTGAAATGCTCAGGTGGGAGAGGTGGTCCCATGGGCTAGAAATAACAAGGAGGCCTTTAGCACTGATCTCAGAATACAGGTTAAATTTGGTCTTCAAATCACCCCCTACTGTGAAAAACTGGCCCAAACCCCTCCCCAGGCCCCCTATTCAGCAAAGTCAGCCCCGCCTAAGCCTTCCTCAAGCCCCTCCTTCTGGACAAAGTTACCCATCTCAACTCCTCCTCAGGCCCCCCACTGGGCAAACTTATCCCCCACAGCTCCTCAGGGATCCTATTGGACAAAGTTAGCCTCTTCCAAGCCATCCTCAGGCCTCCTGCTAAGCAAATTCAGTCCCCCCCTCAACCCCATCTCAGGCCAACTGTTGAGCAAAGTTAATTCGCCAACTCCTCTGCCACAAAATCACCCATAGACACTCCTCAAGTCTCTTGCTAAACAAAGTTAACTGCCCCTTCCTCAGGCTCCTGGGCTGTAGGCCCTCAGTCCTCCTCAGGCTCTCCAGCTGGACAAAGCAATCTTTAATCTCTTCTCAGGTCCCTCTGGTGGGCAAAGCCACACTCAATTTCTTCTCGGGCTCACCTGCTAGGCAGTTAGCCCTTCCCCAACATCTCCAAGTCTCCTAGTGAGTAAAATTAGCCTCGCCAATACCTCAAGGACTCATCAAGCCCCCAGTTAGCCTTCCAATCCCTGTTGAGGAAAGCCCCCAACTCCTCGGGCCCACTGTGGGACAAATTTGCTGTCCCCCCCAACTCTTTAGAGATCTGCTGGGCAAAGTCATTCCTACCTTGGCTCAGGCTCCCTCTACTGGGCAAAGTTGCCCTCCAGTCCTTCCTCAGGCCCCCTGATGAGAAAATTTAGCCTGCCTCAACTCAAACTCAGGCCCTGTGCTGGGCAAAGTTACCCCCACCAACCCCTCCCAGATCCCCCTGCTGGTTTACAATTAATTCTCTCAGCTCCTCCTAAGGCCCTCTCCTGAGCAAAATCACCCCCGGTCCCATCTCTGGCCCCCAGTTAAACAAAGGGAGCACTCCATGCCCTACTCAATAAAATTAACTCCCCTAATTTTCTTCAACCCCTCTGCTGGGCAAAGCAATCCCCCTAACTCCTTCAAGCCCCCTGCTCAGCAAAGTTAGCCCTCCAACTTATCCTCAGGGCCTCCTACTGGGCAAAGTCTCCCCTAACCTTCAAGGCTCCTTGCGGGGCAAAGTCAGCCCCCTACCCTTCTTAGGCTCCTACAGCCCAAATTCTCCTCATCCCCTGGTTGAACAAAGACACCTACATACACACACAACACACACACACACACACACACACACACACACAAGCACACACATGCCCATTGCATATTCTTCCAAAATGTGCACCAATGATTCTGAAAGGGCCCAGAGTGGGATGGCTCAGGAAAATAGTCTTTTGGGAAAAAGACTCCAGAGCCATCCTCTACTGAAAGCCTATTAGCCAAACAGTCTGTCTCTGCAAAGGGTTCAACTGTCTATTCGAGTGGAAGGCAGCCGGGAGAGGCAGAAATGTGTGGGGTGGGGACTCATACAGAGTTCAGGAGAAGACGTTTTGTGTGACCCTGGGCCAGTTGCTTCCCCTCTCCAGGCTTCAGTTTCTCCATTTGCCAAATTAGAGATTTAGAGGCATGGTGGGAAAAGATCTGGCCAGTCCTACCCCCACCCACAAGTCAAAATACTGCCTCAGGTTTGGCCTGAGGGATTAGGGAACAGTAAGGAAAACTCAAAGGAGAGGAATGGGGATGGAGAGGCCCAGAGGATCACAAATTTAGAGACAGAAGGGACCTGAGAGACCTTCTAGTCCAAAGCCTTCCTTTCATAAGACATGGCAAACAAGCCCAAGAAAATGAAACGCCTTAACTGGGATCACACAGATAGGAAAAACCAAAGATGGGATTTGAACACGGGTCCTGTCTTCAGCTCTAGTTTTCCCCCTCTGGAGCTTTCTGCTGTCCCTGATCCCTAAGAGAAGAGGGGAGGGGAAGGTTTAGGAAGAGAAGGCCCCAGAAGCAGGAGGGAGAGAAGCTCAGAAGATCAAACTCAGAGTTGGAAAGGGCCACAGAGTCCACAGTCCAGCCCATCTTTCCTTATTTGACAGATGATGAAACTGAAGGTCAAGAGAGTTAAAATCATTTCCCAAGGATGATCCAGAGAGTAAAATCAAAGGTGGGATTTGAATCCAGCTCCTAGGGAACCTGGCATCCAGTCAGAAGAGAGGGAAGGGACTAAGGAGCAGAGGGGAACAATTGAAAAAGATGGATTAGATGAGGCTTGCATGCTTTCTTCTGCCTCAAATCGCATAATCCTGAAGAAATTCTGATTTTTATTTTACAGATTAAGAAACTGAGCAAGAAGCACTAAGGTCTGGATCAGGTGGATATCCCATCGGTGGCAGAGCCATTGTTCGAATACAGATGCTCTGCTTCCCAAGCTAACTTGCTGCTGCTAAGGACAACACGCCTGTTTCTAAGGCCTGTGGAACAATCACACAACTTGTTCAGCAGAGGGGGAGGATGGAAGAGGAAAGGAGAAAAGGGAGAACCTGAGGGGAAAGGAAGAGGAGGAAGAAGGGGGAAGAGAGAGAAGTGGAAATCACGAGGGAAGAGACTGGGCAGGAGGGGATTGGATCCTGGGGCACCCACTGAGAGGCCTTGTAGGCCAGCCCTCCCGGGCCGGAAATTGGAGCTGTAGCCCAGGAAAGCTCCGGGAATGGCCTGGGTTCACACAAGTAGGAAAGGGAAGAGATAGATCTGACCCCAGGGGGTCGGACTCCCAAGGGTCCGCGCTAGTTCCATTCCGGGAGTCGGCATCTCCTCCTTCCTTGGAGGTAAAAGAAAGAGGAAAGGAGACGGGAGTGTGGGTAAGAGGAAGAAGAGGAATGGTGGCAAGGAGAAGGGAGGAGAGATGAAAGACTGGAAAGGCAAAGGGGAGGTAAGGGTGGGAGATGGGAAAGAGTGGGGCAGGAAATGCTGGAGAGAGCAGGAGAAGGGGTAGTTTAGGGCTGGAAGGGGCCTTCGGGACCAACTCATCTAAGTCTTTCCTTCTCTATAAGATGCCACGGAACTCCATGAAAATCAATCAACTTTCCTCAAGTGACCGAGGTCATAAGGTGGGATTGGACCCCTGGGTCCCCAGCCTCCAGGCCCCTACTCTTTCTTTCCACTAAAGGATTCAGCCTTCCCTGATGCAAGGAGGCAAGCAAGTAGAGGAAATAATGAAGAGAGAAGGAAAGAGAATGAAAGGGAGGGGGAGTAGAGGAAAGGGGTGGGGGGTGCAAGAAGGAATGAGTGGAGGAAGAGAGAGGAAGAGGGAGGAGAGAGGAGTGGGTGGGAGGACCAAAAGAGACAGGGACAAAGGGGAAGAGGAGGCAATGGCAGAGGCTGAGAGGGCGAAGGTGGGAGATGAGTGGAAGGAGAAGGCCAGAGGAGGAGCTCGAGGGACCCCGCCCCTCAAGGTGGGCCATGTAGCCGCTCAGTCCAAGCTTCACTTGGCAGGTTTAGGCCTGCTCGGTCCTCCTGGAGTCTGCCTACACTTGGTACTGTCAGCCTGCAGGTGAATATAGGCATCTTCCTATCCAATACTAATACTATTTTTAAAATAAAAAAAAAAGAATTATTTCTTCCAAGAGTCGAGAAGCAAAACTTACTTTTGCAAATTATTTTGAGGATTAAATGAAGTAATATGTGAAAAACTGCTTAGCACAGTGCCTGGCACAAAGCAGACCCTTAAAAAATTATTTTCCCCTTCCCTTCTCTTCTGCACACTATAATGGATAGAAAGCTAAACTTGGAGTCAGGGAGACCTGGGTCCATTCCCTGCCTCTGACACATACCAGTTATGGGAATGAGGGCAATTCATTAAATACTGAGAAGCCCAGGTCTTGGGCTCTCTTCTTCAATGCTAAACGTTAGACATTACAGTTGCTTTTCAACATCTTGGTTATCTTCCACGTGGGGACATATGCCATTTTTAAAAGCCCAGTCCTACTTTCCCCCTTCCCTTTCCCAAATAAAATCATTAACCTCAAAAATATAAAAAATTCAAAATAGACAGGAGAGTGGGTTTTCAAGGACAACAAATGACAAGATACTAAATACCAACCCTGCATCATTACCACTTGCTGCTCAGTCCAATTCACAGACAAGCATTTATCCTTCCATTTAAACAGAAAGATTCTTTTGAATTTAGTGCAAGTCACTCTCCTCCTTTCCTGGGTTTTGACCTTGGGCTCTAGGACTCTTGACATTATAATGAGGATTATTCCTGTGTTACTAAAGAGACTAATTTTCCCTGATTCTAGACCCCAAACAAGAAGATTGCCTATAAAGCTATGGAGGAGGAAAACCTTTAGGGGCTGCCTTCTTTTATCCCTTCATCTTTGGCTTAGGGCAGTCTGAATTCCAGGTCACACATCCAGCATGTATCAGAAGCAGGAAATGAACCCAGATCGCCCTATTTCCAAGCCAGGCCCCTATTTACTTCATCAAGTTGCTAACCAAGGCCAGCAGATAGTGGGACAACAAGGATTAACAGTCAGCTATGATGGCCAGGGCCTTAGAAGGGGACCACAGGGCTCACCCCCAAATTGCCTCAATTGAATTAGATGTCCTTGCGGTTTTATATCATGTGCACCTCCTCCCCACACACTCTTCTATCCAGTAACATCAGTCAATTCAAGGTATTTTCACTGGCAACTCTTCAAGCCTAGAATGCTCTTAACTACTACTACTGGCTTAGCTAAAATCTCATCATCTAGAGAAAGCCTTTCCTAGTTGCTCTAAATTCTAGCATCTTACCTCTGTAGGCAACTTCCTATTTATCCTGTATGTATCTTGTTTATATGTAGTCGTTTTCATGTCCCTCAAGGTCAGGTACTATCTTCCGCCCTTGTATCTTCAGCAATGAGCATTGCGTCTGTCATGTGGCACATGCTTACTAAATGCTTGACTGAAAACAGTAGTTACAGAAGTGACATTAGAAATCATCTTCCCAGTACGTTGCCTCCCCACTCTCCCCAGAGGTATAGCTGCAACAGGACCCCCTCGTGGGTCAGGGACATTTTGAGTTTGAGAGAAGTTAAAGCCTTACCAATCAACTACCACTTCATCTCAAAAAAATGTAGACAAATAGAGATATAATATCCAGGTTCATTATTGTGAACCATAGCAAGATAACAATCAACTAGTATTTTGTCAAGGACCTGCTACGTGACAGGAATGATGCTAAGCCCTGGGAATACAAAGACAGAGTGGGTCTGAGAAACCTTGAGGTTCAAGGTACCTACAAAATAGAAGATAGATGGAAATCTACTTGATATCAAGTTGCTGAGAGACTGGGCAACTTGCCAGAATATAGAATAACAGCAGTGTACAGTCAGGACTCTATAAAAAAAATTCACAGTAATCCTCCATTGCCTAGAGTTGGCTTCACTAAGGAGCAAGAGGCAAGTAATGATGAGCAATTACTTAAGAGGACTTTGAGAAAAAGAGACTGTCCACCAGTTATAACATCACTGCCTGAGCAGGACAATAGCTCAGAAAGTGATCTTTCTAATGAATCAGAATTCAGAAACCCAACAAATCTGCCTAGCATTGCATGGGGGAAGGGAACAAACATATTCCCTTTACCCTGTTCCAGGCACTGTGCTTTACATATATTTCATTTGATCCTCACAATAACCTTGGGAGGCATGTTTTATTACCTTCCTATTACTGCCTTCCTACAAGACAAGTGAAGCAAGAGAAATTAAGTGGTTTGTCCAAGGTCACCCAGCTAATAAGTGTCAGGCAGGATTTGAATTCAGGTCGTCTTGATTCCCAGGGCTTTATACACTTAGCTGCTTGGGTAACCAGAGTTCCGACAAGAGGGCAGAGTTGAATCTGGTGCTGTTGAGATATTGAGTGGCCCAGGATGAGCAGGATAAGATGAGCTGCAATAATTTTCTTTGTGCTGTCTTTGCTCCAAACCTCCCTATGATTGTACACAGTCATACTTGATGTCATCCTCAATGTTTTACTCACAGAACCAACACCCTGCCAAATCTTCACTTTTCTACCTCTGTGACATGTCTCTCATTTATCTCCTCTCTACCACCATCCTAGTTCAGTCACCTGGATTCTGGCAATAGACTTCTATTGCTTCATCTGTTTTTTTTGTGCATCTCTCCCCTCTACAATGCATCATCCACACAGGTGCCTAGTGCAGGACTGATCATGTCATTCCTCTGTTCAAAATACTCAACTGGCTCCTTCTTGACTCCACGATCAAATATTTCTTTATCACAACCTTTTTCAATTTGTAGACGTTTTAGAATATGCTTGATTATTGACACAATAATGCATGTCTATACTTTATAAATAAGTGAATATTCACATATTGGAAGCTGTGAATCCAGAGCTGTTATGGGCCAGAACTCTGAACTTGAAACAAAGGATTCTTAAAAGGTACTAAGTCAGTGCAATTGACAGAGACAATAGTTATGTAATTTAGCATGGTTCAGTATGATTGATCTGATCCTACAAGGAGATGTTATGGGCCAGAACTTGAAACAAAGTACTAAGTGGAATTGAGGAGACAGTGGTTAAATCTAGTTTAGCACTGATTTAATTACAACAAATAATGGTTTCCTAGTGATATAATGATTGGTTGGTTTGTACTCAGTTCTGGGGCATATAAGCTAGAAGCTCAGCCAGGGAGATTCAGAGACAAGGGGACAGAAGGCTGGAGGCTGAAGGCTGGAGCACAAACCCTTGGACTCAGACAGATTCATCCCATCTCACACCGCCTTGGTGGCTGACTCTCCTCCTTCGCTTCTCCACTGAAAACAAGACTCTGGAAGGCCCCCAGAAAACTAGC
This sequence comes from Sminthopsis crassicaudata, assembly GCF_048593235.1. Classification (NCBI taxonomy): domain Eukaryota; kingdom Metazoa; phylum Chordata; class Mammalia; order Dasyuromorphia; family Dasyuridae; genus Sminthopsis; species Sminthopsis crassicaudata. The sequence goes on from NC_133623.1 coordinate 37,807,827, forward strand.
CGAGCCCCAAGTGAAGGAGATAGGACTTTGAAAGAGACAATAAAGGATTTGGACTTTAACACCTGGCGGCACTTGTGGTGATTACTGAACTGAAAGAAACGCTACTCCCAGAGACCCCAAGAAAACCTCAACAGAGAACATTACATTTTAGGCAGAATGTTACAAAGAGCTACTTCATTTGGGGAATTTTGTTCACACATACATCTTTTCCACTAGTACTTGCAATGTGAATACTATGTCTCTTCAAGTGAGATTCTGCTGATAGTGTATTCAAGCACTAGTTAGTCCAAATTTTTTTTTCAGCCAGTCTGTTCCAAAATTTTCCTGGTGGAACACGCAATCCAAATTCTTTGGCTGCCACTGCTCTAAGGGCCCTTGAAATTGTGACATCTGGTGAATCTATATCCTGCTTTTTCTGTGTTTGAATAATTTTACCTGTCCTGTGCTACTGGACCCCAGACTTGCAGTCTGGGAATCTACATTCTCCTCTTCTACATGCTTAAAGCATCTGCACCATGGACCTACCCCTCCTCTGAACTCTCTCAAATCATAGAGTAGGAAGATTATTGGATTAAGAGCTAGATGGGAAATTAGAGGTGATCTGGTCCTTTTTACAGAAGAAGAACCAGGCCCAAAGAGATGCAGAGCCTTGACTAATATCCCATATCTAGAAAACAGCCAAGTAAGAATTTGAGCCAAGTCTTCTGAATCCAACTCTAATGTTTTCTTGATTTTCTACCTTACCTTCCTCCTTCCTGATGGTGTGATTCTCTTGTAGACCAGTCTTCCCTTGGTTCCAGTTCTAAGTCTGCTGTGTGCTAGCTCTGCCTTAGTCTGTTCCAACTGGCACAGGTAGGCTACCTTTTGAGAAATCACCTCAGCAACTACATAATGACAATTCATACTAATTCCTTGAAAGGGTCAAAAGAGCAGAAAGAAATCCTGGGGAGATCTTTGAAAAAAAGCAACTAAGCACTGCTTTTCAATATTAAAATCTTTTTTTTCTATATTACATTTTAGAAAACATTTTGGATTTTTAATATTTAACCAAAATAGTCCTTACTAAGATAATTAAACAAGTCTTCATTGCCTACCAAGTGGCATTTAACTTTCTTAATTGAAATTCTATTTAATATTTTCATAATACCAAAGAAATAATTGAATACTTATAATTAATTGCAAGAGTTAAAATGCAGTCATTGTCCCTATGTGTTCCTTCATGTGTGACTTAATTAGATAAATCTGTTGCATAATTATTACACTTCCACAAAGCTTTTTGATAAAATAATCTCTACTTTTGCGCCTGAGGCACTTAAGAGACCTCCTGGCCATTGAGAATATTGGACATGTGAGTGTCCATGTTGGAACAAATTGATCCATTGTAGTTGTGAATGAATAGCCAGAATTCTGTCTCCAGCTGTTAGACCAAGAAAACATTTGTAATTTCCTTTGTGCAAAGAAGGAAAGTGACTTTCCTGGACCGAATATGGAGCACCCTCAATTCTCCAGCTAAATAGCTTGACTAGAGAATTATCTTCACAGCCTAATCATCCCTAGGAAATTCCACTTGATGCCAGGCCTTGGACATAAGCAGGACTTCCTTCTCTTTTCATAAGGAATCCCAGAATTTCAGAATTATAAGGGACCTCAGATGTCATCCATTTCAACCTATAAAGTCCCCACTATAAAATGTTGAACAAATTGTCATCTAGTCCTTCATTGAAAGGCTTACACAAAATAAGCACTTCTTGAGGCAGCCCATATAGCTTTTGGACAGCTCTAATTTTAGGAAGTTTTTTCCTAGCATTATACCTGAATTTCCATCTTAGTAACTACTGCCCATTGCTCATTTCTTTCTCACAGAGGCCAAAGAGAACAAATCTAATTTTTCTTCCACATGACAGTCCTTCAAATACAAGACTATAGTTATCACATCTCCCCTGAGTCTGCATATGACATGACCTTAAGTCATTTCCTTTTTAAAATAATGTTCCTTTGGATGCGCTACGGTTTATCAATGTCCTCATTAAACTATGGCACCTAAAAGTGAATAGGATACTATTAATATGGTCAGGCTAGGGCAGAGCACAGAAGGACTATCACTTCCTAATTACTGGAAACAAAAAGCCTCTCCTTGTGCAATCTATGATTGAATTATCTTTTGGGGATGTCACATCATGTTGATGACTCATGACAATCTATTACCTAAACAAGCGTACCATGAAATGGGTCTCATGAAGCTTTTTTTTTTTTTTTAACACAAGTACACTTTTATGTATGGACTTGCATTTTTCTAGATACAGTAGCTCAATACTCTAGTTCACCTAGACATGTTGGGATCTTGACTCTAGCATACTGCATGTTCATTGTCTCTCCCAGCTTGATACCATCTGAACACTTTACAAGTATGTCACCTATGCCTAATGTTAGCAAAGTCACTGATAAAAGTGTTAAAACAGGATTGGGCCAAGCATAGATTCCTGGAGCATTGCACAGAGGCCTTTTGTCATACTGATGCCGAGTCATTAACAATTACTTTTTGAGTGCTATATTCCAGGGCTTCTTAAACTTTTTTCTACTTATGACCCCCCCTTTTTTTTTTTCAACATGACTCTGGGTGTGTGCATGTGTGTGTGTATACATATATGTGTGTGTATGTGTGTATTGTATATATATATATATGTATATACATATATGTGTATATACACAATATATATATATACAATACACACACACACAAAATAGGTATACAAATCAAACATGTACTGACAATAAATCATAATTTCTCAACTGCCACATTCAGTTATGTGATCCCATAGGAAGTTGCAACCCACAGTACAAGAAGCTCTGCTTCATTCTATCAATTGCAAATCCATTTAACTGAATTATAATCTAATTCATTCTCTCTATTGTGTACACAAAGTTAGCATGCTATTACATACTTTGCTAAAATCTGAATAAGCAATGCATTTAGCTTTCTCTGAATCTACTAGTTTAGTAACACTATCCAAAAAGGAAGCAAAGGTAGTCTGCCACTCCTCTTGACAAAGTCATATTCTGATTCTGTAATCATCACTTCCCTCACTAGATATTCATTAACCATATCTTTTCTGATGAATTTTCGGCCAGCAATCAAAGTCTTAGTTCACTCATTTGTAGTTTGCAAACTGTTCTCTCACCCTTCTTTGAAAGTTGGGACACTGGGGTGGCTAGGTGGCACAGTAGATAAGAGCACCAGCCTTGAATTCAGGAGGACCTGAGTTCAAATCTGGTCTCAGACACTTAACACTTCCTGCCTGTGTGACTCTGGGCAAGTCGCTTAACCCTAGCCTCAGGAAAAAAAAGAAAAAAAAAAAGAAAGAAAGAAACTTGGGACATTCATTTTTCTCTCATCTTTGTAATAATTCTCCCATTTTCCCAAATCTTTTGCATATGGCTGACAGTTGTACAATAATTATATCTGCCATCTTTTTTGGTATTGAGGATTAATCCACATAGCTCAGGTGATTTGAATTCATCAAGGCCAACTAGGAGCAGTTTTACTATCCTGCACTCATCTTTTGTGTCAAGTTCCCATTTGTCATTTTTGCTCTTTCATATTAGTTCAAAGGTTTTCTCTTTTAACAGAGAAAACAGAAAACAGCAGCTCTACCTTTTTCCTATTTGATGTTATCTCTTCCTCAACAAGCAGAGCTCCTGCTCACATTCTTTAACATTTGTTTTCCACTAATACAGAAAAAAAAATTTGTAGTCCCTAGCTTCCTTCACTAGCCTCAGTTCATTTTGAGCTTTAGAACTCCTGATACTATTGCTACAGAACTATGGCAAAGTCTTCAATTTAATCTTTGTTACCTGGCTTCAGTTCCATTGTCTGTACATTTCTTTTAAAAACACAAGTTACTTGATGAGTTCCTTATGTAACCACATTGATATATATATAAATATCAAAATCAAAAAAAAAATATATATATATAGTTTTTTTTGGTGAGGTAACTGAGGTTAAGTGACTTTCCCAGAGTCACACAGCTAATAAGTGTTAAGTGTCTGAGGCCATATTTGAACTCAGGTTCTCCTGTCTCCAGGGCTGGTGCTCTATCTACTGCACCATCTAGCTGCCCCTCATATTTACTTCTTGTGAAAAAGTCTATCTTTTCATCTATTTAGAGTTGTTTTTCTTAGTATCTTCAGAATTTCATTCTTTATTATTTTCTGTTCTTGTTGGACTTGCCTCCTCAGTAGAATTTTAGTGCATGAGATGCTAATCCCTTTAAAATCAGCTTTAACCAAATCAAAATTGAAAGTCAGACTATGCCCAACTTACCTTCTCATAGACCCTAAGAGGGAGTGATAACTTACCCCAAGGTTCTCATCTCTTCCATCCCAGCAATCATTTCTTCCTCAGTAAAGAAAATCTGAACCAAAATAGGATCAGTTTTTCATCTTCCTCCATATTTTGAGAGATACAATTACACTGAGGCATGTCACACAATTAGCTGGATAACTGAAATTTCCTATCATTAATCTTATGAATTATGATTTTTATAATATTTTTAATTTGTAAGTCATTTTGAAATTATTATTTTTGGAATACCAGAACAACCTGAGGAAACAGGTGCTATTATCCCATTTTTTCCAATGAGCAGGTTTACAGAGGCAAAGTGACTTGGAGTCCTTCAACTAGCAAGTATCAGAGGTGGACTTTGAACCAGGACTTCCCAAGTCCAAGTTCAGCACTCTTTCCTCTGTGGGTGATGCCCAACAAGATGTTGGCAAGATAAGTATAAGGTCATGCCACATCATCTGTATTGAAGTCTGCCATTTTCTATGAATTATAGGTACAGGATGGAGAATTCACAAATGACATGTCATGCCAGAAAGACTCATTTTCCTTATGGAAGTGGAATTTCTGTGAATACTGACAGGTTACAAAGGAATATCAAAATCCCACCTTGGATTGTAAAGTACTTTTCAAACAGAAGGCAAGCATATTTTTCTCTATTTTGTTTTCTATGTAACTTTTGTTTGAAACAGATAAGGAGGTGAATCTATCACTGGGTAAGGGTGAGGGACAATGAGTGGGCCAGTCCATATATAGGCCTCCAGCACGTTATATGCATTGTTGCAGATGATTTATAGAGGATCCAGATAAGAATCATGTAAGACAAGGAAAAGCAGAAATGGGATGAGATTTTCACCCACTGAGTACCTATATTGCTGAGGTCAGGTCTTCATTGAAGCATTAAAGTATTGGAAGAAATGAAGAATGTCTTATAAGCTATGGTGTCCCCATTATCCCCACTCCTTCCCTATAAGACAAGCGTTAGAAAACCAATGTGAAGGGAGAAAAGATCAGTTACAAAAGCAGTCATATAAGCTTTTCATAGTCTCTTAAAGGTCCATAGTCTCTTTCAGATCTTAAAAATCCACACCTCTCAGATTGACTAAGATGACAGGAAAAGATAATGACAAATGTTGGAGGAGATGTGGGAAAACTGGGAGGCCAATGCATTGTTGGTGGAGTTGTGAAATGATCCAACCATTCCAGAGAGCAATTTGGAACTATGCCCAAAGGGCTATAAAACTGTTCATACCCTTTGAGTAAGCAGAGCTGCCACTGGGTCTGTATCCCAAGAAAGTCATAAAGGAGAGAAAAGAACCCACATGTGCAAAAATGTTTGTAGCAGCTCTTTTTGGGGTAGCAAAGAATTGGAAGATGAGTAGATGCCTGTTCATTGGGGAATGGCTGAATAAGTTGTGGCATATGAAAGTAAAGAGTTATTATTGTTCTATAAAAATGATGAACAAGCTGATTTTAGAAAGGCCTGGGAAGAATTATATAAACTGATAACTGAGCAAAAGAAGCAGAACCAGGAATACATTGTAACAGCAAGATTGTGCAGTGATCAGCTATTAAAGACTTGGTTCTTCTCAGTAGTTCAGTGATCCAAGGCAATTCTAATAAACTTTGGATAGAAAATGCCACCTGCATCCAGAAAGAGAACTATGGAAATTGAATGTAAATCAACACATGCTATGTTCACTTCCTTTTTTCCATTCTCATAGTTTTTCTCTTTTATTCTGATTTTTCTCTCTCAATGTTATTCATAAAAAATGCATATTAAAGTTGTTAAAGTTGTTAAAACATATGTATAACCAGAAAAATAAAACTATTAATAAAATTTAACAATAAAGTAATTCGCAAAGAAAAAAAAGATCTTAAAGATGCTTTTATATCCATACTATCTCAGCCGATCCTCACATTAATTCCATAAGTTAGGGAAGGACAATTTATTTCCATTTTGTAGATGAGGAAACTGGGATTTGTTCAAAGCCATACAAATAAGTTGGTGAAGTAAAATTAGAACTCACATCTTCTAGGACCAAGGCAAAAGCCCCCTTTATTTAAATTAATTTGAATCATGAACTGTCAAAATCTGACCTTGAAGATTATCTACTTGAATTTCATCTTACAGAAGAACCTCTAGCCTACAGTCTTAAATGGCAAGATGGGAATTCAAATGAAGGTGTTTCAACCTCTTCTACAGGCCTTTCAACCTTTCCCATTCTGTGGTGCTATAGTTATTACCTCCTGGGATTGAGGTTTGGAGTTAAAGCACTGAAAAGGTGCTTTAATAGTAAGTGCATAAACAACTAGCCTACCCACCAATTCCTACTGAAATGCCCCAGGGCACAGTGGAAATTAAGGTCTGATCCATATGATACCAATGGCCATATGAGAAGTGGTAAATATCAGAATTGTCTCAAACTTCTGAATGTTTGGTGTCATACAGACATAACAGTTAAATGACTGATGCCTTCTTTAAAGACAAACCAGCTTAATAGCTTTTCTCAGTTTAGACTGTTGTTACCCTAACTTTCTCCATCTATTCTACTTACCATTGCCATACTCATTTTTCTTGAACATTGTCTTCACTGTTGTCACTTCCCTGTTGGACTCCACCTACCTACCCAACCATATTTCCTATCAGTCTTCTCCATGCACTCTAGTCTACTCATTGTATCATAAATACACCACGCTGATTCATAAAATCATAGAATTTCTGAGATGGAAGGACTGTCCAATGCCTAGCTTGGACTAGAGATCTAGTCCAACACTTCATTTTATAGACGGAGAAACTGAGGAATAGGGAGAAAGGAAATGACTTGATTAAAATCACACAGGTGACCTTTCTTCATGGCAAAGCCTAATTCAAGCCAAGTCTTCTTGTTTCTGTTATTTCACCTATGCTCCTACCTCAAGAAGGCCATTTACTTGTCCCTTTGTAAATCTTAAAGCACTAAACATCATTATCATAGGAGTAAGACCTCCTCTGATGATTCATCAGGCCATGAAAGCAGACTTAGCTTCTCAGAGGATATGCTAGCAGGGCCTGTGCTAGAGCCAATACTATCAAGTTGGAAAGGCTATGAGTATGTGTTCAGCAGATAAAAGACTTGCAGCCAACAGGGGTTGGTTTGAATCTGACTTCACAGACACTGTCTATATGAAGGGGAGTCCCTGCATCTCCATGGAACCTCTTTGAGGAAAAGTCCAGACTAGTCATTTTAAGTCTTTGCTACCTCCCACCTTTTCCTTTTAAGTCTATTTTATGTGTTGTCTTTCCCCAAATAATAGAATGTAATCTCCTTGAGGGCAGGAGCTGTTTTTCCTTTTTTTTTTCCTTGTATCTCCTTCACTAGAACTTAATAGTTCGTACCTGAAATATAATAAGCTCTTAAATGCTTATGGCTTGACTTAGTGTCCCTTAGCTTCAGTTTTTCCAACAATCAGAGGGGAATAGCAACAGCTTTAGAACCTACTTGACGGGGTTATGGAAAGGAAGCAAAGAGTCAGTGTATGTGAAGTGAAAAAGCACCCCAAATGGGACCATGGGAAACATAATCTTGAATCTTTATAGTTAGAAGTTTAATTACTAGTCCTTCACTCCCTAATGTAGATGGTATTTTTAACAACCCAGATGTGCTGTCCTGAAAAACCTCAGAACTTGACAACCTGATAAGCTTAAAGAAATAATGCTTATTGCTGTCTGGGAATGACCCCCTTAGAGTGATAACTTTTTGCCTTCCATTTAGAATAGAAATTCCTTTATTATGACAAATGCATCAAGAAACATTTTGATGTCTCTCTCTCTCTCTCTCTCTCTCTCTCTCTCTCTCTCTCTCTCTCTCTCTCTCTCTCTCTCTCTCTCTCTCTCTCTCTCTTCTTTCTATAAATATATGGCCCTGAAGCCACTCATTACTGACCCCTCCAGTCTTGGTTTTGGGGGATCAGTCCTGGCCGGTAATAAACGCTCTTAAAACTTCATTATTTTGGCTGCCCTGTTTTTCTCTCGCTTGGGTACTAAGCATAGAGAAGCTCATTTACCATACAGTTGGGTGCCTGGTGATGAATTTTCTAGCCATTCTCAATGAATAGACAGGTAGACAGGTTGTGACTTTCATTATTGGAAAGAAGGCATAATACTTTTAAACCGGGACATATTGACAATATTAGTCATAGTAATAGTTGCCCTTCCATTTGCCCGAATCACATTCATCCTTCATAACTCAATGAAAACTTCTCTGACCATTTCAGTCCTCACTGATCATTCTCTCTTCTAAAATTCTGTGCTGGCAGCAAATGATATACCATTTTTCATTCCTGTGTGTTTCTTGTCTTTCTATTAGGCTGTAAGGTCTTCAAGGGCATAGCCATTGGCTTGCACATCTTTTGTAGCCCCCCTCAGCACCTTGGACAGGGATGAACACATAATAGATACTCAATGAATACATAATTGATTTATCTATTGATTGAATGTCATTACCTGATTGACATAAAACAATCCTTATGCTCAAATTACCTTTTTCTTTCTCTACTCTCCATTCTACTTTGACCATCTCTTTTCTGTTTTCATTTGTCCTCACAAGAAAAAAAAAAGCCTTTCATGACTTGTTCTACTTCCCAAGGTTACAGCTAATTTTCTACTGCTTACTTTGAGGTTGGCTGCTTTCTGATGATATCTAGGGAGGCACCTAAATCTCTTCTATGGCCCCAATCCAAATCACACTGCACAATAATAATAGCTGACATTTATGCAGTGCTTTCCATGCATTATCTCATTTGAGCTTCACAACAACCCTTGGAGATAGGTACCATAGGAATGACTATCCCTATTTTACAGATCAGGAAGCTAAAGCCCAGAGAAGTGAAATGGCTTGCATGTATTGGTGCAGAGAGTACCTCCATGTTTTTCTGACTCCTGTAACAGTTCTTTTTAAGTTACATTTGTCCCCCCTGGGATGGGTTATTTTGGAGATAGTTTCCTCAAGATATACCTTATCACATTCATTCTTCAGTAATTCTTCCTTAACTTGGAGATGCCATCCTTGTGTGGACTTCTTTCCTCAAACACATCTTGTCCTAGGACATAAAATCCCTCAACACCACAGCCACAAATGACTTTAGAGATGAACTAATCCAACTGCTTCATTTTACAATTGAAAAACCCAGGATGGAGAGAGGTGAGATAAATGGCCCAAGATCAAACAGCTGGTTAATGGCAGGCCCAAGACTAGACTCTAGGTCAGGGGTTCTCAAACTATGGCCCGCGGGCCAGATGCGGCCTACTGATGACATTTATGCAGCCCACTGGGTTATGACAAATGGGCTGAGGGGCAGAGACAGGATATGAGTTTTTGTTTTTACTATAGTCCGGCCCTCCAACAGTCTAACGGACAGTGAACTGGCCCTTATTTAAAAAGTTTGAGGACCACTGCTCTAGGTCTTCTGTCTCCATTCATTTTAATGTTCTTGCAATTGTATTAGATCTTGGCCTCTTTTTGATGTTGCAGAATGGAACTGTCCAGCCATAGATTTCCATCTTGGCATTACCTAGGATTTTATATTGAAAACATATTTGGATTGGGGCAGGGATGACATACCAGTTAGCATGAAAAAAAGACCTCAATGTTTTGTAGTAGCCCTTTCTACAGTGGTAAGGAACTAGAAACTGAATAGATGCCCATCATTTGGGGAATGGCTGAATAAGTTATGGCATATGAATGTTATGGAATATTTCTGTTCTATAAGAAACAATCAGCAGGATGATCTCAGAAAAACTTATGTGCACTAATGCTAAGTGAAGTCACTTAGCAATAACAAGATTAAGTGATGATCATCTCTGATGGTCCTGGCTCTTTTCAACAATGAGGTGCTTCAGGTTAATTCCAGTAGACTTGTGATGGAAAGAGTCATTCACATGCAGACAGAGCACTGTGAGGACTGAATGTGGATCACAACATAGTATTTTCACCTTTTTTGTTGTTGTTTGCTTCCTTTTTTTCTTTGTTATTTTTTTCCTTTTTGATCTGCTTTTCTTGTGCAGAATGATCAATGTAGAAATATGTGTAAAAGAATTGCAAATGTTTAACATATGTTAGATTTCTTACTGCCTAGGGAAAATGCTGAAGGGAAGGGAAGGAGAAAAATTTGGAACACAAGGTTTTGCAAGGATGAATATTGAAAAGTATTTTTGCATGTATTTTGAAAATACATTTTTAAAATATTCTTTAAAAAAAGAAAATAAAAAGATATTTGAGTTTTCGTGGGTCACAAGTTCAATAAGATTATACAGTGTGACATTATATCCAAAAAAAAAATTAAAACTCAGGTTCTCAGATTCAACACGTCCCACCCCACCCCCTGCTATTACTATCTTGGGCAAGTCCCTTTATCCTCTAGATCTTGGTTTCATCATCTGAAAAGTAAGGAAATATGGTAAAAGTTTGGCTCTCTATTCCAAGTGCTAAGCACAATACCAAATACTTAAATTTCTGTTGACTGCATCAATGAATGAATGAACTAATATAATTAGTTAAATTAACATTTATGAATAATAAAATAGCATCATTATTCTTAATATTCTAAATCCTATTTTGCTGCTTTACAATTGACACTGAGGAAACAATGAGTCCACACTGAATTGAAAGGTGTTTTGTATCTCTGTTCAGTTTGTATCATTTTGGCTAAAGAAAATCATCTCTTGCTATCCTAACCTTCAGTACTTAACTTGCTGGGCCCTCAACAGGAGAGACAACCCTTCTATAATCCTGAACTTGTAATTGTTTCTGCTTGGTAGGTACTGCTAGAACATTGTGGCCTTCAAAAACCCAGTCACTGGAGTAAGATCTTCTCCTTGGTGTTACAAAAATAACAACTTTAACATTACAATGAATGTATGATCTCATCAATGTGGGTGGTCCCTCTATGGATATAGATTATTATGCATTCATTACTTGTCATCCTGTGCAACCCTTATCGATTTCTTTCCATAAATCCTCCTTAGGCCTCTACCTAACATGTGGGACACTTTGCCCCAGGCCAAGTGAAATTATAAGAGTGCCAGTGAAATATAAACTAGTTGTCCATCTGTTAGTTCACATTACTCACTACATAACTGGCAAACAACCTATTTTAGTCATAAACATGTCATTCTTTACCCTTATTGTTTATACCAAATACAAAAAATGCACAGCCCTTTGATAACTTTTGATGAACTTGATAAGATCACCAAATAGTGGATAGAGAATAGAGATGTTTTCCTCCTATAAGCTAGTTTACAGAGTTCTGAAGAAGAGGAATGATAGTGTAATATCTATAGATACAAGCCAAATATAAGAAACAAATTAGTTGTCTATTGATGGACAAGTAGAGATTATCTTCAGGAAAGTTTTTGTTAAAACTACTCTTGAAGAAGAACATGATTGCTTGCAATCTAACCAGTCACAAGACATGTTGATAATGCTCTAAGTAAATCTATCTGAAGTAACATTTATTAAATATAAAGCTACTTACGGATATAGGAAGGAGACTGAAGTTCAGTATTTCTTTTTTCCTTTTCTGTATTTCAGCAATGAACATCATTTCAGAAGCATGGTTCCTTGTCAATGTCTTAGACATGAAAATCTGTTTGCCATTCTGTAAGCCAGCATAGTCATAAACCTCCAAATTGGGAGCCTCTAAATTGATTTTCATTCATTCCATGCTGCAGGCATTACTGTTAATGAAGTTGCCAGGTCTGTTGAGATTTCAGAGATTTATTTGTTAGACTGAGCATAATGTCAAGACAAAGAGTTATTAGTTGTTCAACTCTGACAGTTTTATTCATGGAGCTGAATCCTGGAATTTAGGGAAGCTTAGCTCATTCAATACATCACCTCTGAAACTCGGGTAAGCAGTCCATGTAAAGTTCATTTGAATGGGAATAACTTCATATTATATGCAATTATCCTGAGAACACTATCATGAGATCACATTGGAAAGAAAGTGGCCCACATATTCTGTCCAACTACCCTGGGCACTTGGAATTTCATAGTTGCATAGTTGAGCTATGGTAACTTCCATGATATTGATAATTTTCCTGAGATGGGCTAAACTACCAACACATCTCAGGGTACCCCCTCAACTTCATAGAAAAAGGATGTAATTTGCATACATTTCGTTTTCACATCTCAGTTATTTTTGGATACACCTGGCCCACCTATCCCCTGGGGCCATTTAGTAATTCATGGAACCAGCTAGGAAGACTGGAGTTCAAATAAAACCTCAGACTCAAACTAGCTGTGTGTCTCTGTAATCTGTTTGCCTCAGTTTTCTCTGCTGTAAAACGTGAATAACTACACGTGCCTCCCAGAGTTGTGATAAAGATCAGATGAGATAATAATTTGTAAAAGACTTGCACATAGTAGGTGCTTAATAAATGTGTATTGTCTTTCTTCCTTCATACAGTGGCTATCTCTGACAAGGCATATAGTAACCTGTTCTGTAGTTCCCCCACCTTTCTGCCAAGAAGGCAAAAATGGTTCATTAAATTTTTCTCGTGATATTTAGATTCTAGGTTTTAGCTTCAGTTACTGTTCTAGTTCATTGTCTTGAAACAAAATGGCAGTGGATGAGTTTTCTTTTTTGTTTTTTTTAATTTTAATTTTATTTTATAATTATAACATTTTTTTTGACAGTACATATGCATGGGTAATTTTTTACAACATTATCCCTTGCACTTACTTCTATTCAGATTTTTTTCCCTTCCTCCCCCAACCCCCTCCCCCAGATGGCAAGCAGTCTTATATATGTTAAATATATTACAGTATATTCTAGATACAATATATGTGTGTAGAACCGAATTTTTTGTTGCACAGGAAGAACTGGATTCAGAAGGTAAAAATAACAGTTTACACTCATTTCCCAGTGTTCCTTTTCTGGATGTAGCTGGTTCTGTCCATCATTAATCAATTGGAATTGGATTAGCTCTTCTCTATGTTGAAGAAATCCACTTCCATCAGCATACATCCTCGTACAGTATCATTGTTGAAGTGTATAATGATCCCCTAGTTCTGCTCGTTTCACTCAGCATCAGTTGATGTAATTCTCTCCAAGCCTCTCTGTATTCCTCCTGTTGGTCATTTCTTACAGAACAATAATATTCCATAACATTCATATACCATAGTTTACCCAACCATTCTCCAATTGATGGACATCCATTCATCTTCCAGCTTCTAGCCACTATGAAAAGGGCTGCCACAAACATTTTGGCACATACAGGTCCCTTTCCCTTCTTTAGTAGTTCCTTGGGGTATAAGCCCAGTAGTAGTATGGCTGGGTCAAAGGGTATGCACATTTTGATAACTTTTTGGGCATAATTCCAGATTGTTCTCCAGAATGGTTGGATTCTTTCACAACTAGTGGATGAGTTTTCAAAAGGTTTTACGACTCCTGTCATTTTTAAGTGAATCTCACTGAAATTAGTTGCCAGATTAGAGGGGAGAGAAACAGGAACATAGTGAATGAAGGCTTTTGTTCACAGAAACAGCTAAGAAAGGGTTATTGTGAGGGGTGTGGAGGTGGGAAGAGTGTTTGGATTGATTTTACTGGTAAAATCTGGAAAAATAAATAAAACTGGTTTCTCTCTCTCTTTTTCTGTGTATGTGTGGGGGGGGATGTAATCATTATCTATTATGGAGCTATGGACTAACTATTCTGGCTAAATTGATTAATATAGTCTAAGGAAATAGGATAGGATAAGAAAGAGCCTTCCTGGAGTGGAAGGGGGGGGAGTGATTTGGGATTCATGAATTTGCTTTTCAGAAGAAGGGAATTTCAATAAGGAAACTTCTGGCCGGGGGGAAAAATACAGAAGAAAGAGCCCAAACTGGCTGAAGAATTATAAAAATGCCATCTGGAAAAGTTGTCTCCATTCTCCTTTTCTAGCCTCTCTTCCTGTTTTGGGGGGCTTTTTGCATCTGTACATTCCTCTCCCCATCCCCAGGAACAAATAATAACTACATCAATCTCCTTTCCTGTTCTCACCTTCTCTTTGTGAACGTGTCATGCATGTGGTGGTTGGGATTTAACAAAGCTCTGTTCCCCTTATCTGACAATAATCATTTCTTTATTTTTTTTCTGAACAAAGATTTGCATATTTGCTATTGAGCTACAACTTTCCCAATGTAATCAGTGCAACTATTAATCCTGTGTGCTCAATAAATATACTTTCCTCTTTTTTTCGAGGAGAGACCTGAGTGAGGGTTAGGGGGAATGTATTTAATGGGCACAGACCGTTTGGATATGTTATTGCTAAGTCCAATGGATCATGAATTTACAAGATCCTTGGCATCTTTTTATACTGAATACATATGTAAAGAAAGACATATTAACAAGATGTAATTGGACTGAATTTCCATTTAGCCCTTTCCTCTGACTTTCTGGGTAATGAAATGGCCTGCACCCACTTTGGGCTGTGTTGCAGGATTAATTTTTTAAGTGGATAGAGTTCTAGCCCTGGAATTAGGAAGGTCTGAAGTCAAATCTAGCCTCAGACTCTTACTAGCTGTATGAACCTGGGCAAGGTACTTAACCCTATCTGCCTCAGTTTCCTTAACTTAACTATAAAATGGGGATCAAAATAGCACCTACCTCACAAAACTATTGTGAAGATCATATGAAAATACTTGTTAAGCAACTTAGCACAGTGCCTGATGCATAGTAGGAGTTTAATAAATGCTAATTCCTTCCTTGCCTTCTCCCTACTTATGGGTTGAACTAAATGAATGATGAAGGCGTACAAACAACAAGATTCTATGATGTTACAATTCTGAAATCTCTAGAATCAGGTGACCCAGGAAGCTACCCAGGAAAGTTTTTCACTCCTGGCTCTTTTATGCACCCAGCATCACTGTACAACTCAACAGCTTGTTTTAACAAATAGGAGGAAGGCAAGTGGGGATGAAGGAGGCATTACAGCAATCAGGAATGACTGATTCTTAGCTTTCTGAGCAGTTGTCTCCAGGGCCAGTGGGTGGCTTCCCAGACTATGTCCTTGCCTTTGAGAGACATAAAATTATTTTTGCAGTATAAGTAAAGGACAATGTCAAGGTCAAGGGAGGTAAGAAACGGCTTCCATCCTGGGTCTGACTAAACTCATTGAGTAATTGTCAGTAAGTTCTGCTACAAAATGTCAGAGTTGGATTTGCTAATTTCTAAAGTCCTTTCAAGTTTAGGCATTCTATATAATTGTATATTCTTCACATAACTATATATTTTTGATGAGCTTTAGTTAGATTCTTTTTGGTTTATATTGTTGACACGTGGTTTAAATTTATATAATTTAAATTCGATTTAGTCAATTGATCATAATAGCTCAATTAGAACCGTATAAGAACAAACAAACATGTCAAAACCTACTGTTTTCCTTGGTAATTGAATGATCAAATGGCTAATGAAGCTTGGGACTGTCAAACCAATGCTGAGTCTCAACACTGTATTCTTTGATTTTCTTATATGAAGGTTAATAACATCCATTTACTTCATAAAACTTGGGTCTTTAAGATTTGAAAAAATGCAGCTACTAAATTTTCAAGGTGTTTGCTCCTTTTTATTAGAAAATTCCACAGGTACCTCCGTGCTTTTGCACAGACTGTCCCTCTTACCTGGGATGCTTTTTCTCTTCACTTCTAATAAGATTCACTTTCTATATGAGATCTTTCCCAACCACCCCCCTCAAACTGCTAGTGCTGCCTCCCTTCCAACTGACTCCATTAATTTTGTACATGTCTCTCTCCTCTACCCCCCACTGTAGATTTCTAGTGGTTATAGATTGTTTTATTGGTGTCTGTCTCCCCAGCTCCTAACCCAGTGCATAGGACACAGCAGGGGATTAAAAAATGCTTGTTGACTGATGAGGATGATAAGGATGATTTTCAGGGATGTGTGGGTAAATGTCTAATAATAGGCTGGGGGAGGAAGAATGTATGTATAACACCCTTTTAATTTTAATTTGCATTATTATCATTTTCTACAGTCTAGAAGTCAACAAGACAATAAAGGCCTGATTTGTATCATTTCTTGAGGTGCAAATGCTCACACTGAAAATTTAACAATTGGCTCTTGAGATTCTCCATGATCTATGCTGGCTATAGCACAAAACACAACCCTGAATTGATTCTGCTTATCTGAAGAAAGATTTCTCGTGGGAAATGGAAATAATGTCTTTAGCTCCCTCACAAGCCCAGCTTAAGGGCTAACTTCTGCATCAGGCCTTTCCTGACACCCCCACTTATTTATACCTCCTCAACTCCAATTAAGGCCTGACATTCCTTTGCATGTTTAAAAATATCTTCTGTTTACTTTATCTGTATGTATATACATATCTGTATGTATGTATGGGAGGAAGGAAGGAAGGAAGGAAGGAAGGAAGGAAGGAAGGAAGGAAGGAAGGAAGGAAGGAAGGAAGGAAGGAAGGAAGGAAGGAAGGAAGGAAGGAAGGAAGGAAGGAAGGAAGGAAGGAAGGAAGGAAGGAAGGAAGGAAGGAAGGAAGGAAGGAAGGAAGGAAGGAAGAGAGGGAGGGAGGGAGGGAGGGAGGGAGGGAGGAAGGAAGGAAGGAAGGAAGGAAGGAAGGAAGGAAGGAAGGAAGGAAGGAAGGAAGGAAGGAAGGAAGGAAGGAAGGAAGGAAGGAAGGAAGGAAGGAAGGAAGGAAGGAAGAGAGGGAGGGAGAGAGGGAGGGAGGGAGGGAGGGAGGGAGGGAGGGAGGGAGGAAGGAAGGAAGGAAGGAAGGAAGGAAGGAAGGAAGGAAGGAAGGAAGGAAGGAAGGAAGGAAGGAAGGGAGGGAGGGAGGGAGGGAGGGAGGGAGGGAAGGGAGGGAGGGAGGGAGGGAGGGAGGGAGGGAGGGAGGAAGGAAGTTCTTCCAAACAGAATATAGGCTCCTTGAGGAAAAAGACTTTCAATTTCATCTCTATGTTCCCAACACTTTGCAAAATGCTTGGCACTTAGCATTTAGTACTGCCTTGTAAAATTGTAATAATGGAAATGATTTTGATAAATGAAAAAGCAATTACCTAGGTAGAAATTAAGCACATCTTGGTTGTTGTGAATGATGTGGAGGTGAAGTGGGAAGAGCATTCAACTTAGAGAAGACTAGGCTTCCAGGTCCAGTTGTACCACTGGGTAAGGTTATGACATTCATTTAACATTTTTGGGTCTCAGTTTCTTCATCATGAAAATTAATAGGCTAGAAAGTTGTACAATTACATGTGTTTAAAATGAGTTGAATGCCTAGCTTAAAAAGTGTAGCCACTACTTACTGGGCTTATATCCCAAGGAAATACTAAAGAAGAGAAAGGGACCTGGATGTGCCAAAATGTGTGTGGCAGCCATTTTCATAGTGGCTAGAAACTGGAAAATGAACGGATGTCCATCAATTGGAGAATGGTTGGGTAAATTATGGTATATGAAGGTTATGGAATATTATTGTTCTGTAAGAAATGGCCAACAGGATCAATACAGAGAGGCTTGGAGAGACATCAACTGATGCTGAGTGAAATGAGCAGAACCAGGACATCATTCAACAACGATACTGTATGAGGATGTATTCTGACAGAAGTGGATATCTTCAACATAGAGAAGAGCTAATCCAATTCCAACTGATCAATGATGGACAGAATCAGCTACACCCAGAAAAGGAACACTGGGAAATGAGTGTAAACTGTGAGCATTTTTTGTTTTTCTCCCCAGATTATTTTTACCTTCTGAATCCAATTCTTCCTTTGCAACAACAACAACAACAAAATTTGGTTCTGCACATATATATTATACCTAGGATATACTATAACATATTTAATATGTGTGGGAATGCCTGCCATCTAGGGGAGGGGGAAGGGGTGGAAGGAAGGAGGGGAAAAATTCGCAACAGAAGGGAGTACAAGGGATAATGTTATAAAAAATTACCTATGCATATGTACTGTCAAAAAAAGTTATAATTATAAAATTAATTTTAAAAAAACTGAAAAAAAAGTGTAGCCACAAGATGAAAGATTTACAACTAGAAGGGAACCTTAGAATTCAACTATTTCATTTTATGAATTACAAAACCAAAACCCAGAAAGGTGAAAAACCCAAAGTTACACAGATAATACTAGTAAATAGCAAAATCAGTAAGTGAACTCATATCAGCTTCATTGCACTAAAGGCACTGGATGGTCATGTCAGTCATAGAGGGAATTCCTTAACAGAGTATCCTGAGCCCTGTACTAGTTTAATTTGATTTTATTATTCTTTTTTAATGAATGACTTTAAGCACTGACAAAGTAACCATTTGTAAGATATATCATAGAGAAGATCCTTGTTTGTATATGAGTTATGATAGAGCCCTTAGGGATTTTCTTTCAAATCTTTAATTCTGGGATTCTGGGATTTGAACAACGAATGGAAGTTATGTTTTTAAAATGACTGGAGGCCAAGAGAGATGACTTAACAGGTTGGATGACAGAGGAGTCAGCTTCCAAAATATCTCAACAGACTAGAGCACTAAGCCAAAATCAAAAAAGATAAAATTCAATACAGATAACGCAAAGTCCTATATTTCAATTAAAAAGTCAATTTCACAAATAGAAGATGGATGAAGTATGACCCTTATTTCATCGAAAAATTAGGGGTTTTAGTAGAATGCAACTTGAATAAGAGTCAGCAGTAGATCATGTGAACAGTAACAGAGAAAGAACTCATGTTTCTAGATACTACTGAGAGGCATAGTGGTCAGTGATGGCAATGCCAGACCTACTGCCAGCTCCCCTGCTCATACCACATTCAGAGTACTTGTATTCAACTCTGGGTGCTACATATTTAGGAAGAATATAAAAAAGGCTTGTGAGTCAAAGGAATTCCCACATTGAGAATTACAAGTCTTTAATATATTAATAAAAGTGGATCATTTCAAAAAGAGCACAAATGAGGGAACTGGGAATCATGACATACAAGGACAGATTGAAGGAACTGGGGATCTGTGACCTAAAGATGAGAAGACTTAGTAGAAACATAAGAGCCATCTTCAAATATTTGAGGAACTACAATGTAAACTTGTACACTTGTTCTAATCAGTTCCAAGAAGCAAAACTAAGAGTAAGGGTCACAGGTAGAGAGGTACACAGCTAGAAAGGTTTTAAAATGTATTATATTGTAAATTTCTTCAAGGAAGGGGCTATTTTTGTCTTTCTTTGTATCTCCAACAGTTAGCACTAGTGCATTGTAGGGCCTTAATATGCTCATTGACTTGATAAGATTTCCTGATCTCAATCCCAGAATTCCATCTACTATATCACTCTGTTTCTACCAGAATTTTTTCTAAATTGCCTGATAATTAACCTATTATTAACCAATAATTGTTTTTTTTTAAAGTAACTAATCAAAATACTCACTGCTGGTTATAATGTAGACTGGCCTTCAAAGGTATATTAACTCATTTAGGTCCAGAGGATACTTACTCAGTCCATTGATTAACAATTTCCTAAATGGTTCCCTAGGGAATGTAGAACAATGTCTTGATTTTTGCAGCCTTCACAATTCCCAAGACTCTCGTTATTCTAAATGTACACATTGGAGTTAGAATTCTCCTTATTGTTAATATTCTGAGCAGCATTCCCCATCAATGATCAATCAAGGATCTAATTCACTGTACTTCTTGCCAAACTTTACCAATTTTGGAGTTTAATTCCATTTCTCCCTACCTCTTTTAATTAGCTGCAGAGTAATTTCTTCTGTGGTTAGAGTGTGTTCTTTCTGGATGATAGAGTTGTCCTCTATGTAACCTAACTGAAGGAACACATTTGGATGTATTAGCTATCCAGCAGATGTCCAGGCCAATAAAGTTCCCCAGGAGTATAGTATCCTGAGATTTAAACTACTTTACCTTGAGAAATGGATGGAGGTTTGTTCTCACTCACCAAAGGCCCAGAGGGCAGCTGCATGTGAAGTACACACAAATGTGACCCACACTTCTAACTATGGAGCATACAGGTAGATCTGTCATTGTTTAAAACAATGGGGAAATGAATTTTTCCCAAAAAAACTGAGGGTTTTTTTCTTTCTCTTCACAGTTAATCACTATATATAAATTGAATTCACTGGGCTCACCCTTTCTGAGGTTTTCCTAAACATGTGAATGGTTTTATCTCTTATTCAAGAATTTCATCAGCTCTCCATAACATTTTCCTGTAGGGTATACTGGACCTGACACAAAAATACCATCCAGGCACCCTCAGTTTATTAATGAAGAGTACAGAAATCACTGTGATGGAGATGATCATGGAATACAGTGAGTGCTAATAGCTCAAATAATGAAATACTTCCTCTTACAATATAAAGTGACACTCATGCCTCCAGTAAATTAGCTAGATCCTACAAGAAGAATTTCAAGATTTGGTGACCCAGAAGCCTTGTGATCTGTACCAGTGGAGGGAAAATCAACAGCGATGAGATCATGGATATAAAGTCAAAGATAAGCAGGTCACTTTCACTTTTGTCTTTTTCTAGGTAAAACAAAATCTGTATTAAAATGGGAAATAAGGATAACAGGCTTTCTCTAGTCCCTCTATCTCAGGGCAAGGCCTGCTGCCTTGCCCTCACGGTTCTAATATATCCTGAGACAGCTGGGGGTATATCTTCTGTCTACTGCCATTGTCTCAAGTTCCTGTCAGCTGGGTTTCCCCATTTACAGAGGCCTGTTATTACTACCCCATTTCGACTTAAAAGTGGGTAGCTTTCACAGAGGAATACTTATTTCATAGGTAACATAAGAAACATACAAACATTTCCCCTAACACCTTCAGGATATAATCTTCCTTATACCACTGTGGACACTTGTAACTTAGCTTACATAATACTGGTCCCACCACACAGGGAACATGTCCACATCTGTGGCACAATTGTTAGATGGATCCTTCCACTGGACTCAAATCCCAAATATCATTCTCAAAGATCAAAAATTACTCTTTACTTCTTAGGGTTTCATTGACACATTGGCTGTCAAATCCATCCTGCATTTCAACACTTGAATCCCTGTGGCTCTCACTCCTGACTAAGGTTGGAGACTCCTCCTTTATCTAGAATGAAAAAGAACAAATGAAAGGAGGCCCAGTTTACAAGGAGCTGTATGGCCTCAGTGAAGAGAAAAGGACTCTTGGTACTTCCCCTTACAATACGAGATGCCATTTATACCACCAGAGCCAGGTTGAAGACAATGAGACAAAAAGAGACAGAAAAAGTAGCCAACACTGACAAGGTACTTTCAAAGCCTTCAAAGGCAATCATAGAACCTCTGCTTTGCCACATATTTAAGTGGCCAGAAAGGTTACTGAATGTCACACACCTGTTCCTGTTCTTCCAAGGTACTTTCTTTACATGATTCTCCCAGAGGCAGCTATCTAGCATCTTCTGTTTAGAGAGACACCATCTGAGGCACTCAGCATGTGCCAGAACCCATTAAATTAGCAAACATATCACACAGAGATATTATATAAGTCTTACCAAGAAAACAATCATGTCAAATCTAAGACAAAAGGCAAGTCTCCTCTCTACTTGGTTCAATTGCATTTCAAGTCTATCTGGGATACCTACATCAGAATCGTAAAGACCTCAGCAGAATCTGGTCCAATCTACACCCAAACAAAAGTCCCGCACACGGCATCTTTGACAAGTGATCATTCATTTCCCAAATGGGAAACGTCCAGTGAGAGGAAACTCACTACTTCCTGAGGTGGCCCATTCTGCTTTTTACATAACTATGATGTTTCTTCCTTACATTATGCCAGAATCTACCTCCTTTCAACTTCCTCCTTTCCTCCCTAGTTCCACTCCCTAGGGCAAAACAGAACAAATGAAAACCCTTCAAATACTAGCAGTTAGCCTACAAGTCTTATCTTCTCCATACCCTTCTATTGTATGAAATTGAAACCATTTACCATCCTAGGCAGTTACCTTATGGCACTCTCCAGTTAATGTGTCTTTCCTAAAATATGGTGTTTAGACTAGATGTGCTCTGCCATCCCTCATTCTAGACACCATGCTTTTCTTAATGCATCTTTGTGGTTGACTCAAATTAAACTTGAGATTCACTAAAAAAGATCTTTGAGATCAGCTGTTCCCTAGTCATCCACCTCTCATTTGGTACAATGATTTCTTAAAACACAAGAATAAAACTTGACATTCCTCCCTATTAAATTTCATCTCATAACTTCAGCCTAACTAATCCCTGAAGCACTCCACTGGAGACCTCCTTGCAACTTGACAAAGCCATTAAAGACTACTCTATCAGCTTGACCACCCAATCAGTTCTGAATGTACCTAATTGTACCACTGCCCAGCCCATGCTTCTTCAGTGTGTCCATAAGAATATAATGCTAAAATGTAAGTAAAAGAGATAATATTCCCCTGGGATACCAATATTATCACCTTGTCCCCCCCAAAAAAACCGAGTTTAGCTAGAAGTAAGCATGATTTATCCATCTCAAAGTTTTGGTAGGGTTCAGAGTCCCTGGAGCAACTAGCAACTGCAGCTACTTTCACAGAATTATAGAATTTTAGCTGGCCTTAGAGGAATACTCTGACCTAACACCTAACCAATGCACATATGCCCATCCAGTCTATGTCCCCATAAAATGGAGTTTCAGAAAGTATAAGATCTGAAGGCAGTGGACCTGGATTCAAAACCTGCCTTGGACATTTGTTATATATATATATTTTTTTACTTTAGGCAGCTCACAATCTCTCTGGTCCTCAGTTTCTTTTTTTGTTCAGGAATTTTTAAATATTTTATTTTATTTGAAAAAAACAGAGTAAGACAAAAAGAAAAACAGAAAAAGGAATACAAAGCAAAGCAAAACAAAAGAGAACATTATCATGTGCCGAGCAGAACATCAAGGAGGATATATATATATAAAACAACAAATTACCACATCAATAAAGCATATATAGTAGTAAAAGAAATTATATTCATGAATGTCCCTTTTTTCTTTACTTCCTTGTAAAATGTTCTTTGGTTCTTTGCTGTAGCACCTTATTTACTTTATTCTTTTGTCCCCCTTTCATCCCTCTATCCCCAAGTAAGCTACAGTTAAGAAAAGATATATTTATGTATACATACGTATACACACACATATACACTCACTCACACATCCCTTCCACACATACACACACATCTTTCCTATCTCTGCTGACTCTTCAATTAACTTCTACTCTATAATTTACCTTGCTATTTCTTAACCTTACCCCACCCAAGGATCCTTCCCTTCTCTTCTTCCCTCAGTCCCTTGTTTTCCCCTCTGCCCATCCCTCCCCCCCCTTATTTCTTTATATATTTTGGAGGATGCTATACCCTTCATGGTATATATGTACTGTTGCCTGTTGAACCCATTCCCAATGTGAGTAGGTTTTCAGAATTATGAGCCTTCCTCCCTGCCTCTAATGCCTCTATGTCTATTTTTCTCAGTAACTCATTTGTATAACATGATACTATTTTTACCTTAACTCTGCTAATCTTTGTTTTGAGCTACCCTATTGTTGATGTGAATCTTAAGCAAATAGTATACACTTCCTGTGATTTAACAAGGAAAAATTGTTAATTTTTAAAAAGTTTGGCCATGTTGAGTTAAAACTGATCTTTGATATTGGCTTTATATGTTAAATTTTCTGTTAAGTTAGGGTTGGGTTGATAGAAAGTCCTGAAAATTTGCAAGTTCATTGAAGGTCCATTTTTTCTGATTCAAAATTGTAGATAATTTCACTGGATATGATATATTTGACTGCAGATCTAGTTCTTTTGATTGCTGGTAGATATGACTCCAGGACCTGCAATCTTTTATTGAAGCTGCTAATAAGTCTTGTACAATTCTAATTGTAGCTCCATCATATTTGAAGTGTTTTGTTTTTATTGTTGCTATTTCTTGAAAAATGTTCTCTTTGATCTGGGGGGTCTTAAAATTTGGCAATAATATTCATCTGTGTTTTCCACAAAAGATCTCTTTGAGGTGGTGATCGGTGGATCTTTTTCTATTTCTACTTTCCCCTGTTCTATCACTCCAGGACATTTTTTTTATTATTTCCTGCATTATTGTGTCAAAAGTTCTCTCTTTCAGGCAGTTCACTTAGTCTTATGTTTTCTCTTTTTGATCTATTCTCTAGATCTGTCATTTTTCTTATAAGATGTTTCATATTCTGCTCTATTTTCTCATTCTTTATAATTTGTTTTGTTATTTCTTGGTCTCTCATAGCTTCATTGTTTTTTTCCCCTTGCCCAATTCTAGTTTTCAAAGAATTATTTTCATCTTTGAGATTCTATACTTCCTTTTCTAGTTGGCTAACTCTTTTTTCATAATCTTGTTTTCTTGGACAGTTTTTATTTTTCTTTTTTAGTTTTTCCTCAATGACTCTCATTTGATTTTTAAACTCTTTTTTGAGTTCTTCTATAAATTCTCTCTGGGTAGGGAACCATTTCATGTTACTTTTGGGGTAGAAGTATTTTTTTACTAGTGTTCTCCTCTGAAGATGAACCCCAGTCTTCCCTATTCCCATTATATGTTTCAATGGTGGGGTTCTTTCTTCTTTGCTGGTTCATTTTTTAATGAGAAATATTAGTATAAGCACCCCCAATGATGAGGTGGAAATATGGTGTCTCAAACTTCCCTTCAGCTTTCCACTGGGACCAGGAAGCCCAAACCAAGAGCTTCACATTCCTGCAGGTGCCCAGTGCCAGCAGCATTCCTGTCCTGCTGTTTCTGTGCTTACCAGGTGCTGAATCCTTCTGGGCCAAGGCCTTGTATCACCAGCACATTTACTTCTGGCATTCCCAATTATCTGAGGTTCACTTAGTCCCCCCAGACTCCTGCTGAGACTTCAGCCACATCCAGGGGTCCCCACTTGATGTTTCTGTGGAGTTAGGCCACAGTTAGGTGTTTGCACTTCAGAAAGATTAACTCCCAGCCTTGATCTTTCTTCAGATCTTCTTCAGATATATTAAGAGAACCCCCATTCTTCTCCAAATCTTCTTGATTTTTCACCAATCTATATTCACCCTAAGGTGCAGATTTGTTCTAATTGGGGGGGGGGATTGGGAGAGCTTGAAATTTACCAACGTACTTTGCCACCTTCCCAGAATCTTTCATCCCCTCAGTTTCTTTATCTGGGAAATGGAAGCTTGTATTATTACATAATCTCGAAAGTCCTTTGCATCTCTAAATTCTGTGAACTCCAATAATAGGAAGATCTCCCTGACTCACAAAGCAACAGTTTACTCTTTCCTTCAATTTTGGATTGGAGCCACTAGAGATTATCTAGTCTAAAGTCCTTATACTGTTTTATAAAAGAGAAAGCTAAGCTCAAGACAAGGAGAAAGATTTCGAGTCAACAAGCATTTATTAAGGTCCTACTATGTGTCAGAAACTATGCTGAGACTTGCTCAAAGCCAAATAGGGAGGCAATAAGTAGCAGAGTTTTAAATTCAGATCTTTTGACTCACAACAAAGTGCTCTCGATTTTCATCTCAATGAAAAACTGATCAATGAGATAACCCCATGCGGGCTTCAGAGTATGAAAAGACTGCCACATGATGAAGAAAATAACTTTGGAATGGCTATTGCAGCCGAACTGGGTATGTTATCAAAAGGAACTGACCACCCAAAGAAAAGACACTTACTTTCTTGTCTGACTACATCCAAGTAAGGAGGCAAAACCTACTGGCAATCTCTAGCCACGTGGAGGCAATGAGCACCACTGGCTTATTTCTGCCCCCCATGCAGAGTGGAGGCCATGAGCATATACCCAGACTGTCCCTCCTGTACCTTAGATAAAGGCAAATTGGATAGAGACCACAGCAGGCACTGAGCTTGGGAGCTTCAAACGGATAGAAAAAAAAAGACAGACAAACCAAGGACTCTGCCTCCTTGGACCCCACTCTGAATCCTGTCCTTTTTATATAACTCACTGGAACTAAACCTTTCCTCCTCCTCTCTACTTACTTGAATCTCTACATTTCTCAGGCCTGAGCTAGCTTTGATAAGACACACCAATAAGCAGATCCAAGTTGACTCAATCAATCTGAACATACTTTCGACACAATATTACTCCAGTTCATTAAGAACTTTTCTTTCTACCCTCAAAGAGCTCACGAACCAAGTCCAGGATGGATCACAACTATAGATAATGTAACTCAAGTGCATTAGAAGGTTATAAAATGGAAGGTTCAAAGGGAAGGTTGTTACAGACCAGAGGAGCAAAGACTTCTTGGAGGGAGGGAAGGAGGGAGGGAAAGAAGGCAGCATTGAAAAGGAAGGAAGGCGAGAAGGAGAGATAGAGACAGAGACAAAGAGAGACAAAGAGACACACAAAAAGACAGAGACAAAGAGATACACACAGACAGAGACACAGATAGACAGCAACAGAGAGACAAAGGCAGAGACACAGAGATGCACAAACCAAAAGAAATAGACAGGCAGAGATGCACATACAGAGAGCAAGAGAGACAGAGCAACAGAGAAAAATATGGATGGAGTTGAAGATCTAGATGTAGATCATCATCCTGAGTTCAAATCTGGACTTAGACACGTACTGTGTGATCCTCACCAAGTCTTTTAACCCTGCTTGCCTCAGTTTCCTCATCTGTAAAATGAGCTAGAAAAAGAAAACTGGCAAACCCACCAGTATCTCTGCCAAAAAAACTCCAAGTGGGGGTCACAAAGAGGACAAAGCTGAAAAGATTGAACAACAATGAAAAAGGAAGGAATGAATGGGTGACTGAACAAATGCATTTAATATGTTGATCACTTATGTTGCAATTAGATTTATATCAACTATAATTCCTTTCCAGGTAATCTTTAATTTCAAAACTTCTGAAGATGATGGCACTTTGGAATGAAAGGCTGGCCAGTAGACAGATTCTTTACACCTCCAAGCACTTATTTCTCACACTACTTTGAGAAGACAAGTGAAGAACAATGCATTTACTTAGGTAAGTGTGACTAGATGTTGTTTTTGTTGCTTTACTGACAATATTTATCCTGTTTTAATGCTGCTCCTTATCTGGTCAGCTAACCTGGGCAGTCTTAATTAATTTTAGGAGTTTTCTAATTTTCTACTAAGGCAGAGCAAATGAGTCAATGGCAAATTACCATTTAAAGTCTCCATAATTTGAACCCAAGCCTGTGTGTATATAGGTATAAATTCGCTAAACTATGAATTCAAACTTTCAGATGAGCTGTAAATTGAGCTCACTCACACACAAAGTTTGTGTCCCATAAACAAATCCTTAGTTCCCATGTTAGAATCCTGACCATATTTCTTTGCATTTTGTGTGGATGGAGCTGCCAAATTCATTATGCATGGTGTGGCGTTAAATACATGAACTCAGCAGACAAATAGCAACCATAATGGATCCTTTATATAGCTCTTTACATTTGGCATTTTACAATTCAGCAATGATGCTCTGCCATACTCAAGAGCCATTGTGATCAGCTCATCCAGATGCTTTGGAGTTACGTGACCATGGTATTCTGCCAACGAGGAAACCAAACACAGGACGAGATGGCTGGATAAAAACTGAATAATTCACTTCCTTGTCCAGATGTTTCCAAACATCCTAGAAACTGAATGGAGCCACCGGGCTTCCAAATTCCTAAGTCCCACTTTTACTAAGGCCTTACTTCCCTTCTGTCAATTTCACCATGTCAACAAGCTTCCAGATATATTTTTGTTAGGAGTTAACTTGCTAGACCTGAAGCTACAATAGAATAAATTCTGTTGAGAATATAATCTCTTTAAGGTCAGATATCTCTGGGGGAAAATGGGTAAGAAAGTAGAAAAATCACTTTCATGCAAGCTGCAGAGTCCCCTATACTTCCCACCCCCATACACATCTATTATATCACCAGAAGGAAAGAGATATTTACTAAGCTCTATCTGGGCTGTCTGCCAAACTTGGGCTGAGTGAAAAAAAACCTTAGAGTCCCAACTTGGTGGCCACTTGAATTCAGGGATGACATTTGAGACCAAAACAACAAGTGTCCCACGTTACTTTAATTCAGTGAAACAGTGAGGTAGTGTGTTTTTGTTGTTGCTGCTCAAAATGTCATTTTAGCATAGCTTTAGATACCGAAGCCAAATCCTTAAAGGAATAAAAAAAAACAGCTCTGCAAATCTGTCTTGATGGGTTGTTTTCAAGTACAGATGAGAATATACTTATTACCAAGGCACTGAGATGTTTTCCTCCCAGTGGAGACAAAAGTGAAGTAGCTTCGATTGTCAGCCCCAATGTGCTCAATTCCTCAGAAATATGTTTTCCTCATTTGGAGGGATCCTCTCGACTCTGTAGTGAATTGCACAGCTATTTTGTCAAACTTGGGCCATGTACAGTTTCTTGAAGATAGAAAACCTCGCCAACTAATGGAGCTGTCCATTGGATGACTGTGTAGTCAACCCAGGGAAAAAACAGGAAAATAGCAGTATAACTTCAAGCAATTTCCAAGAGTCCTTTGGTGAGCACTGAGATTCTGTGTATCCATGAAATGAGAACTGTTTAAGCATTGGTATTACAGAAGTATATTTTCTTTTTGACTTCAATTCAATTCAACCAATATTTATGAGATCATAGGACTATAGATTTAGAGCTGAAAACAATCTGAGATTATAGATTGTAGTTCCCTCATTTCACAGATAATAATAATAGCCAGAATTTGTATAGTGATTTAAGGTTTGCAAAGCAGTTTAATATGTTACATGATTTGGTCTTTACAATGTATGTTATTATTTTCCCCACTTTGCAAACAAGGAAACTGAGGCAAGATGAGGAGACTTGCCCAGGATCACACAGCTAACACATTACAAATAAGGAAGCAGGAAAATCTGTCATAAAAAGTTGTAAAAGGCAAAACATGGTTACATGGCAAATAAGGGTGAAACATAACAGATCTACAGCCTGGATTTTTCAAATGAGTACTTTGTAAATCTTAAAGCACTGTATAAATGTGACTTCATGACATCATTATAATGTCAAAAAAGAGTAAGAAAGGCCCTGTATTTTACTGGGTAGCTCCCCTATGGGAAACTTTGAAGAAAATAGGGGTGAGAGGTACACAGCAGGTATGGATGAATGTAATCAGCATCACTAGAGGGAATCCCTACATCAGTGAACTCACAGGTCTACTGGCGTTTTTGAGCATGTGTAAAGCTATGTGCTTGGCACTGAAGATACAAATAGGAAAAATGAGGCCTCGATCTATCTGCTCGGGAAGAAAAGGCATCCAAATAGAGAAATATAACACACACTACAGTGTGATTAGGGCAAGAAGAGGGTTGCAAAGTTGGTGCCAGAGCTGAGCCGTAAAGAGAGAATGCTGTAGATAGGTTGAAATGAGGACAGGGTACAAGTTACTGGTGGCCCCATGGAACATAATAAGTAAATGCAAAGTTGATGCATATCCTTCGTTCTCAAAGAGGACCATGACATCAGGGAAGTGACACTGTGACATGTGAGTGAAATAGACTGAAGTGAGGGAGGGCTGGGCAAGGTCACCAGCCTCACTTTCCCTTTCAGAGCCACCTGGGGCCAGTGGCCAGATAGAGATCAGGATGACTGGAGATGGCCCCAGATGCAGCGGGACAGAATGAGGAGTAGCTAAAAGTTCAAATCAGCTGTACTATAAAACAGATTGAGAAGGAGTGTGAACTGAAGTCTGGAATAATAGACTGGAGCCAAATTGTGGGAGATCTTAAATGCCACTCTTTAGAGTTTATATTTTATCCTATGACAATAGAAAGTGAATGAAGATTCTTGAGTGAAGAAATGGCATGGTAAACTCTATTCCTCCAAAACTTATAAGAGCTCCTGGCTCCTCAAAGTGGATCCTTCTCTTATAACAATCTGCAATGCACTTTTTTTCAAACAACAAAATATGTGTCTGCTAAATGCCAAGTATCCAGATGAAAACTGAAAATTTCTATCATCCAAATATTTCCACATGCCCAGATGTTTGGCGTTATGGAAATAAAACACCTGGAGGAATGGATTTTTCAGTTTCTATTTGGCTGTTGGGTACTCTGTGGAAATAGTCTGTCAAAGTCTAGCCATTTAAAAGCCTATGTTTACTTCAGTCATCAGTGGCGAAGAAGCAAAATCAGAAATGTTAAGCCCAGCAAAAATCTATATATGTTTGATTATCTCTTTCCCCAAGATCTCTGAAAAATCATCTATGAGAAAAATGTTTCTAATGATGGGCATAAGTCTGTATCCACTAGGTGCCACGAGAAAGCAGATCATGTAGATACCCATGTAGGGCAAGGAAAAAAAGACCTTAACATCTGGATTCAAAGATTCGAGTTTGACATACTATCTCTTATCAATACCTTGTGGGATGACACACTTGGGACCTTAGACAGCATCTAACCCACCCTCCTTCATTTTATAACTCACAGATCCAGAGCTAGGAAATTAAGGCCCAAGGACATTAAGGGACTTGCCCAATTTTACTCAAAAAACAATCGGCAGATTATAGCTTCAGTTTTCTTATCTATAAAATGAGGAGACTAGACTAGAGCAGGGCTTCTTAAACTTTTTTCATTTATAACCCCTTTTGTCCAAGAAATTTTTAGGTGACCCTAGATACATAGGTATATAAAATAAGTATACAAATCAAACATTTACTGATAATAAATCAGAATTTTGCGACCCCCACATTCAGTTACAAGACCCCATATGGGATTATGAGCCACAGTTGAAGAAGCTGAGGAGTAGATGATCTCCAAGGTCCCTTCTAGATCTAGATTTATTGGTCCATGACTATCCTCCAATGAGTCTTAAAGGCAACTTCAATGAGACGAAAGATCTGGCAAGCTACCTCAAGACGGCAAAGTCTCTGAACAGAGCATGTGTCTGAAGACCTGCCTTGTTACTTGCAGAGAATTGTCAATCAAAGCTTTTTTTTTTTTTTTTTTTAATTGGCCACAGCAACTCAACACATACCATCTCCCAAGGTGTAGAGAACACAGGGTTCTTATCCTTGGGAATTACACATCTTAACCCCTCTGCTAGAGTCTATATTTATTTATTTATTTCCTTTCTTCTGGCCATGACAGTGGTAGTGAGTATTTCCTTCATGTCTACTGCCCTTTGTTCAAATCAGCCTCAAATGTCTTCTTCCCACTCTTGTGTTTTGGACACATCACATCTGTTTTGACAGTTTTGCAGTCTCTTCCAGGGAGGGAAGAAAACTGATACTATTCCTTTAAGCTACAACCCCCTTCAATTTGTGAATATGATACACCAAAGATTATGATTCCAACCAGTGAAACATTATTCCTAAGTGTACATGAGTCCTTGTTATAAGAGGCAGAGGGTTACATGAAGAAAATGCTTTAAAAAACCTTAAAATGCTAAAAAAAAATAGATCTAGAATTGGAAGGCTACCTCCTCTTCATTTTACAGGAGGGGAAACAACCCTAAAGAGATAAAATAAATTGCCTAAGAACACACATATAGTGTGAATGACAGGAGCAAGATTTGAACCCAAATCCTCTGACTCCTGATTCCACATTCTTTTCCATTGTGTCATGTTGTCTCCTGAGACCTGCATTGTTAATATTACATCATTTACTTGCAACATAGCAGAGAGAAAATCCATCAGGTGATCTGGGTTCTAATACTTGCTCTATCTGTAGAATAGGTGTGTTAACTTGGAGAAGTCAATTCTTTTCTTTGGGTCTCCATTTCTCCATCTGGAAAATAAGGGGTGCTGGCTTAAATGAGGCATAAAGCCCCTTTCCAAGTCTAACATTCTCTACTCCATGTTATTTTACAGTTTGCTATCTCAGCCTTACCTATTCAAATGTGGCAGAAATAAACAATCATGACTGAGGCATTCAGTCCATTAGATGTGAGGGCAAATGTCAAGGTTGGAAGAGCTCGCCATGGAATGCTAACATATGCATGTCACAGTCAAGCAGGGCATTTATAAAAAACAGCAATGCCTTCCACATGCAAATGGATTACGTTCATTAATGTAATTTACAAAAGTCCTCTCCATCCATTAAGAACATAATGACTTCCAATAATCAGTGCTGTGCCCTTAAAAGGCAATGACAGCTCTCCCCAGTGGCAGCCCCAGAGGACCCAGCAATTAGATCTGCCCATGCAAGGCTCCCAATGATTTCAGTGATTCACAGGAAATTGATGAAGGGGACATAAGAGAACCAACAAAATGGGTCAGATCCTGTCAGGTGAGGAAACACTCCCTAGGGTGTCAGTTGGGGAGGCAGAGCAGGGCCAGTAACTCGTGTAGGCACTGAAGTAGCACTGAGGGAACTCCAGTACTGATTGGCTAAATGATGCCCTATTGACCTGTGCATACTTCTCTCTCCCTTGTGGTTGTAAAAGTACACACGTCTCTTCCTAGAGCTCGTTTGGCTCCAGGATCGCAGGGAACAGGAAAAAGGAGAAAGGAATTGTAATATTCCTAGGACTAGTGGGAAGTAAAGCTCTTGTTTCTTTGGTAATCCCCCTTATAGGACCATAAAGACTATTATGGTGTAAATACAATTCATAGAAACACATAATTTAGGCTGTATCTATTTAAAATAAATTATCTTAATCCCTATTGAGTGTACTTATAGTAGTATGGAGTATTAGAGAGAATGCTAGGCTTAGAGTCAGAAAGAACTGACATACAAGCCTCACATACAAGCTATATAAGCCAAAAAGCAAGTCACTTAAGTTGACTCTGAGTCTCAGTTCCTGCAAGTATAAAATGTAGATAGATCATCATAACATCTGTCTTCCAAGGACACCATGAGGATCAAAAGAAGTAATGCATATAAAGCATTTTGCAAACCTGAAAGTGTTACAGAAAGGTGACCTATAGACACAAAGCATATTCTGCAAAGCACTTTCTTTCATAGGTAAATGTAGATGTGATCTTTACTGAAAATGTTTATATGCAGTTTTAAATGACCTTGAATCTTTTTATTGTGAAAAAATAGACTCTGGAAATGAAGAGACTTTCTGTTCACATCCATAATCAGCTTCTATTCAAAACAGAATGCAGAACAGGTCAGGTAGAACATAATGATCAGAGCTGCAGAGAGTCCAACTCATTTGGGAGTTAGAGTTTTAAAAGTTAAAGGACTGAGAACCTCTGAATACAAAGGCAGCAGAGCATCATCGGAGGGAACTAGCCCCCACATAATGTGCTCAACACAGTTTACTCTCTACGGCTAGAAATGTCAGGTCACCACTCTTCCCTCCACATCTTTCTCCCCCTCCCCAAGCTAAGCAATCTCCACTGGGGTAGTCCAACCATGGGCCGGATAACACAGGAGTTGTGAAGAACATTAACCTGCTTTTGGTAGACCACCTACCAGGGCTAAGAGTCCAAAAGGAAATTGTTAGCCCTGCATGAGCAGTTCTGAACCTTAACCCATTGCCCATCCAGCAGCGAAGAACACACAGCAAGAGATAACCATCTCCACCCATTTTCAAGAGCCATTTTGTCACATTAGATGAAAAGCCATAAGGTGAATGGAGAAAACTGAATATTTTATATATGCCATAGTAAATAGCACAATTTTATGGACAGAAAGAAATTGGCAGGAGGTACCATGGGGAGAAGAAGCTTTTAATACTGCATATGCTCCTGTTTTAATCAAATTGGATTTGTCACTTGTGTTTAGGAATTGTAAATGTAAGGACTCTAGATGATGTTGATTTGCATAAGACTTCAGAGCAAATGCAGCAAAATTATAGGAAACTAGAAAAAAGCACTTTTTTCCTCCTTACCCTATGCATTTTACATGCTAGAATGGCATTTTGATTGATGACGTGCTAAGATCGATGGTTGGTAGTTACTGTAGAAGATTAAAATTTAAAACATTCTATTTCCCATAGATGTAGAGTATTTGTGATGTTTAGAGAACTTATAAGTCTCTAGCCCATTACATTAGGAACTTCTTCCATACAAGCCTCCAAACCAAATATTGGAAATGTCTCTTCTGTAACTGACAAATTTTAAACCACAATATTAAAAGGATGGTTTTTGAGCATTTAGAAAGGGAAGCAATGATCAATGAAAACCAGCATGGTTTTAACATGACCAGACTGTCAGAATAAGACCATTTTCTAAAAAGCCTGGAAAACAGGGGAAACATAATAGGCACAGAAAAAGGAAACTTTTAGTAAAATATTTAACGTAATCAACAAGCCAGACAGTATAACAAACATTTATTAAGCACCTGCTTAGGAAGAGAGGAGGGTTTGTAGAGAAAGATATTAAGTTCATTTGAGACATGTTGATTTTAAGATATCCACAGGATAACCAGTTAAAAGTGTACAATAGGGGGCAGCTAGGTGGTGCAGTGGATAGAGCACCAGCCTTGAATTCAGGAGGACCGGAGGGCTTATGAGATTACCAAAGGTAATAAATAATGTATATGGAGAAGGCCTGGACAGAGCCTTGAAGGCATGATTAGTAGAGGTAACCTGGATGGGATCCTGCTAAGAACAATATCATAGGCAACCTGAAAACAAAGAGATTGTAGTGCCACAAAACCTCGATAGAGGGAAGATATTGACAAAGAAAAGTGCTATGTTCAACAGTATCAGAGTCTACAGAGAAGTTAACAAAGATGATGTTTAAAAAACATCCAACAGATTCAGCAAAGAAAAGACTACTGGTAAACTTGGAAAGAGCAGTTTCTTATGCTATCCTATGGACAGTATGGAGAGAAGTGGCTTACAATTAGGTGGCTTCATAACTAGTTAAATAACTAGACTCAAAGTAGACATTAATGGGTCAATAGTTCTCAAGTAGAGGGATCTGGTATTCTACTTTGTGTTATTAACAATAGATGAATTCAATATTCCAATAATCATGAATGAATACCATAGAAGACAGGTTTGTTAATTTTTCAAATGGCATAAAGATAAGAGGGATAACTAATATATTAAATGATAATCGGAATACAAAAGGAACTCAGCAACTGAACACAATGGGCTAAATATGTGAAGATGAAATGACCAGTGGCTTTAAGTTTTCACTATCCCTTCTTCCATTGGTGACTTCCAGAATTTCAGTTTTGAGGAAGAGCCCAGACCAACTTTCATTCTCCAGATTTCTGTCTCATCCTTCCCTATTTTCTTTTCAGTTCAGTTTACTGAGAATACAGATTATCTTTCTTTTTGCTTTTATTTGTATCTCCAGTACTTATATAATGTCTGGCATACAATAAATCTTATTGACCTGACTACTAACATGCTCAGTATGAAGGGAAGAGGTACCTAATGTATGTGTTGAAGACTTTACAAATATGATCTCATATAATCTTCATAACAACCATTCAAAGTAGGTGATGTTACTATCCCCATCTTACAGAATTACACACATAGTATCTGAAGCCCCATTTGAACTCAGGTCTTCTTGATTCCTGTATCCACTGTGCCACTTTTAGTTGCCAAAGAGTCACCAGTGTGTCTGAACAGTCAAAACCAGTACCACTATGCTCAGCTGCCTCAAGAGAGATAGGGTACTCAGAAAATGGTAATGCCATTTTCTCTCCTGCTCAGGAATATTAAGTGTAACATTTTAGGAAGGATCTAGACAAACAAAAGCATAACCAGAAGAAGGCAACCAAAATGGACAGAATTATGGTGATCATACCTTGCAAGGATGGGTTGAGAAAACATGTTGGTCAAGATAGAATAGGCTCAGGGGGCACATGATGGCTATCTTCAAGTACTTGAGGCACTGTTACAAGAAAGAAGGATTGGGATTCTTCTGCTTGGGTGAAGAGGAACATCACTTGGAATAATGAGAGTGAGTTGTAGAGAGCCAGATTTAGTTCTGATGTTCAGAAAAACTTCCTAGTAATTAAGACTATTTCAAAGTAGTATTATCTAAAGAGGTTAATGATTTCCCCTTAGTGGAAGCCAAAGGCTAAGTGAAAATGTTATAGATAATATCTGAGGTCTCTTCCAATTCTGAATCCCATGATTCTGTGAAGTGGGGGGATAGTATAGCACAGGGCTTCTTCAACTTCTTCCACTCATGATCCCTTTTCACCTGAGAAAATTTTACACAACCAGTATATAGCTATATAAAATAGGAATACAAATCAAACATTTACTGATAATAATCAATTTTGTGACCCCCACATAATGGGTCATAATCCACAGTTTAAGAAGCTTTGGTACAGCATGCAGATTCCTTGAACTACTGTAGAAAACAACAGACTTCAGACCATCAAAGTCAAAAACCCCTTCCTTGATCTGAACCATCCAGCTAGTAAGCATGGAAGTAGATGGGTGGGATTCTTTCCAAACTGGTTGCCTGTACAGTTTCATTCTACCATGTAATTGCCTAGTCTCCTCTAGACTTTCTGTTTCAGACTCCAGCCTTTAAGCGCCTGATTGAAGAGCTGGCTATATAATGAACTGAGTATTGAACCCAGAAATCACTGAAATTGCAGCTTTCCTTTTTGTTTCAGGTTTCTGAACATTTCATATGCCTCCTTCCATTCTGATGGGCTGCTTCAAACAGGTGAAGTCAAATCAATGGAGCAATCCAACTGGAGTATTTACGGGTCAATCGAGTATACTGCTTTAAAGACTTAGCACCATTTGGCAAATATTTGTGCTAGTCACTTTTTACTCTTTACTGAAGTGTTGACACTTTACCAGAAGGAAAAATCCTAAATGAACTCTGAAATCATCTGGGCTACAATCAAATCTACCTTCTAGTCTATGAATTCCATCAGCCACACTGCTTCTCTTACCTAGTTCAACAAGAAAACAATGCCAAGAGAAGCATCACCAAGGTAGTTCCAAGGAGCTTTGCCTCAGGTTGCTGAGTTGTACAGGGTGAAAAAAACAGAAGTTGCATACACCAACAACAAGGAAGCCACTGGAGTAACCAATACCTCTTACCATTTAAGAGAATTTGCTTTTAATAAACTTCTTTAATTTCTTGCATATCATAAATTACAAAACTGACTTATAGATCCATTCTGTGCTATTTGCTTAAGGCCTGGCTATATCTGCTACTTATATCTCTAAACACAGAGAAATACAATGGCTGAAGCCATCTAACATATTTTTAATCATTTGCTACCATAGCTGTATTTCCTTGGCCCCTTTTACTTCTAACATTCTATAACTATTTCCCTAAAATCATCTGGCTTGGCACATTATGTAGAAATAATCTCTATTTAAAAATAGTCAGTGATTGCTTTATACAAAATTCTTCCTTCTCCCCTTCCTATTCGACCTCCCCCCAAAGCATATATATATATATGAAATTTTAGATCGAGATTGTAGGATGCAGAAATAGATTTTATACCCTGCCACAATCCTTGGCAATCAAGAATCCCAGATGACCTTGGAGCCAAAATGATTTGACTTTGGTCATTGAGTGTGTGACCCTGAGTGAGTTATTTAATTTCTTAATTAAAATTTAATTTAATTTAATTTCAGCCTCAGTTTCCTCATCTACAAAACAGAGATTTCAGTAGTGCCTACTTTAGGATTACTGAGAAGTTTGAATAAGTATGTAAAGTACTTTGTAAACCTAAATGTGCTATGCAATTGTGAGCCATTTATCATCATCATCATCATCAGAACTATTGTTGTGCTTGGCATCTCACGCACCTGTCTCCTTCTGGTAATGATAAGAAGAGGGTCATTTTTCATAGAGAAAAATAACTCCAATGAATGAGTGGACAAAAGTTGGATAATTATAGAGAAGGGAAAATTGAAAAGTCGATTTCTGTAATTAGGCTGCTGATGAACAACTCTCAATGCTGCCCAGACCCTCTGCACTGCCTGTTGTTTCAGATGCTAGGCTTGTTCAGTTCAAAGGCACAAAAGATCCTGTCTACTCAAAACCCCAAATTTAGCACAGGGGTCATAATTTACAGATTATTAAAACCTAGAGACCATTAGGTGTACTGTTACATTTTGTGTCTAAAAATATGGCCCAAACTCATCTCCAAAATATACAGAAAATTGACTTTAATTTATAAGAAATCAAGCCATTCTCCAATTAATAAATGGTCAAAAGATATGAACAGACAATTTTCAAATGATGAAATTGAAACTATTTCCACTCATATGAAAGAGTGTTCCAAATCACTATTGATCAGAGAAATGCAAATTAAGACAACTCTGAGATATCATTACACACCTGTCATATTGGCTAAGATGACAGGAACAAATAATGATGAATGTTGGAGAGGATGTGGGAAAACTGGGACACTGATGCATTGTTGGTGGAGTTGTGAAAGAATCCAACCATTCTGGAGAGCAATCTGGAATTATGTCCAAAAAGTTATCAAAATGTGCATACCCTTTGACCCAGCCATACTACTACTGGGCTTATATCCCAAGGAAATACTAAAGAAGGGAAAGGGACCTGTATGTGCCAAAATGTTTGTGGCAGCCCTTTTCATAGTGGCTAGAAGCTGGAAGATGAATGGATGTCCATCAATTGGAGAATGGTTGGGTAAATTATGGTATATGAATGTTATGGAATATTATTGTTCTGTAAGAAATGGCCAGCAGGAGGAATACAGAGAGGCTTGGAGAGACTTACATGAACTGATGCTAAGTGAAATGAGCAGAACTAGGAGATCATTATACACTTCAACAATAATACTGTATGAGGATGTATTCTGATGGAAGTGGATATCTTCAATCTAGAGAAGAGCTAATCCAATTCCAACTGATCAATGATGGACAGAATCAGCTACACCCAGAGAAGGAACACTGGGAAATGAGTGTAAACTGTGAGCATTTTTTGTTTTTCTCCCCAGATTATTTTTACCTTCCGAATCCAATTCTTCCTTTGCAACAACAACAACAAAATTTGGTTGTGCACATATATATTGTACCTAGGATATACTATAACATATTTAATATGTATGGGAATGCCTGCCATCTAGGGGAGGGGGTGGAGGGAAGGAGGGGAAAAATTCAGAACAGAAGGGAGTACAAGGGATGATGCTGTAAAAAATGTTATAATTATAAAATTAATAAAAAAAAATATGGCCCAAACTCTTAGCCATTTCTCCATGCCATTCATCCTATGGCAGGGCACTGGTGGGATATGGATGAAGAGTCTCAATTTCTAGATAGAAATTATCTTTGCTTTGAATTTTTGGTCTTTGACTTGGTTGCCAATGCTGGTGATGGGGTACAGCTCCTAGGGGAAACATAGCAGTGATGAGATCCCCTGAACTTAGGGTGCTTTTGTTCTAACAATCTGTCTGACTCTAAAATCCCCTGCCTTTGGGATAGTCTTACAAACATAACTGACAGTCAAATAGATAATCTGTTGGTCAGTGATAACTGAATTCCTGAGACCACAGTGAATAGATCACTCCTCAGGTTCTACTCTGGGCCATAAAATTAGCATATCAATGAAAGAAAGAACTGGATAAATTTGTCTTCTTGCTCCGGGGTTCTTTGCTAAAACCTTTTGGAACTTAGCCTACTTCAATTGTAGTTATAAGTACAATAAACTCTGCCTCTTGATTTGGACATGGGTTCAAGCCTGCAAATTATTTTGAGACACTTCACCATACTGGTCTGCGACCCTCAACCTTTTAGGGTCCCTTCTGAACACCAACATTGGCATGGCCTTTGAGAACCAGGGTCACCTGCATATAACTAGTAGGGTATTTGAGGAAGATATGCACAAAATCTACTTAATTTTCCAGTATTCCTTTATTTATTTATTGATACTAAATTAGCCTGAAATACAATCAACATTTATTAATATTTTTATTATGTACAAGGTCCTGTATTTCCTGCCTTCTAGCAGTTGAAGACTGAATTGGGTAAATAGGACAAAGCTATAAAAATATGGATAAATGCTAAATGACTAATTTTCAGGCTAAATGGGTAGATCAGGAAGGAAATGGTAAAGGAACTTTGTTTCAGAGCTAGGGCACTCGAATTCCAATACAAGTATGTGGAAATGGAGCTGGGCTTTGAAATTAAATTGACTTTTATTTAATAAGTATTTTCCTCAACAATAAACTAGGCCCTGGGGCTACAGAAACAAAAGCCAAACAGGTTCTGCCTTCAAGTAACTGAGCTTCTAAGGGGGAGGGAGGAATACATGGATGATGGATTTCAAACTGGAAAGAATCCTAGAAATCATTTGTCCAAATCTATCATTTCACAGATAAGTAAACTGAGGCCCAGAGGTCCAAGATCACACAGTTCATGGGACTCAAACTCAGAGCCTCTCACTCTAAACCCAGTGCTCTTTCCATTGCAGCTAAGGAAATATAAAAAGAGAAACATGAACACATTTCACTGGATGAAGTAGTGAAATACTGGTGTATTCAACTCTATATTCCCCTTTGTAGGTTTAAGGAAAGAAAGGGGGGAAAATGAAGTTATTATAGGAAAGGAAATATTTGATCCAAATTTCCTGGTACAAATAATCCAGATTTGAAAACTTCCCAGAAAGGCTGCTGCTTAGAATAGAATTCTAAAACCTCTTAGTTCAGAAGCTCCACAGTGTTTGGCAACATCATAAAAACACCCTTCTAACAGGTCATTTGGAGTGAATTCGGAGTATTTGGAGTGAATATCAAGCTGAAGGGAACCTGCAAAGGCAGGAAAGGTGTAGGGAGGAAGAGAAAGGGAGTGACTTTGGAAAGTAATAGTGCCTGCAATCTGCCCTGAAACAGGCAAAGGGTTGAACAATGGAATCACTTCTCAGCAAATAAGAGAAAGGGCAAGTTCATTTCTAATAATAGCTTGCATTTTATCATTTGGAGCTTTAGGATGACAAAGTGCTTTAAAGACATTATCTATGTCAATCTTCCCCATTGCCAGGTGAGGCAGATTTTTTTCTGTTGTTATGTTTTTTGTATAGACCTCAACACAAGCAAGCATTTACATATTGGACAAAGGGCTAGCCTCAGAGTTAGGACTTTGTGGTTTCACGTCTGCTAGCTGTGTGACTCTGGAAAAGACACATCATCTCTCTATGCCCCTGGAGAACTTTCTCTAGTTATAAAGAGAAAAGAGTGTGCCTCATAACACAAAACATAGCTAGCAAATTTTGCATATGTGTGCTCTCCCTGCATGGGAGGTTGCCTTGTGAGTGCTCAGCAGTTCGGAGGAGGCCAGAACAGCGGCCCAGAGAACAGCTTATCTGGCAGGTGACCATGGCGATTTGGAAGCTTCCAATTTTACACAGGTGTTCTTGCTAACTAGGTGCTAAATTCAATTGCTTCTATACTGAGGAATGACTGACTGCAAAAGTTGCAGAACAAGTATTACAACTTCATTGTTGTGGAGGTTAAGTAACTGCTATGTGGCACAGCTTGGACCCAAGAGTCCAGATTTCCGAGTTCGTGTCCTCCCAGTCTAAGACCATGTATATGATATATAGCCCCCTGTGGCCACACTGGGAGTCTGGATAGTATATGCTTTGCCTGTGTAGCCCTAGTCTTTGACTGGTTTTGTTTAGACATAGACTCTGTTGGGAATTTTTGAGAAAGGACTTATTTTTTTAATGTCTTAATTGATATTTTTTGTTGTTACATCATTTTTCTTTCCCGATAAGTTGTCCCCCTCCCCCTTGCCAGAGAATTATTAGAATAAAAAAAAGGAGAAAACAGAAAAGCAGAAATAGAAAAAATAAAGAGATAACCAGTTCAACAAAACTAATACAAATATGACATTCGAGGGGGTGTTCCATATTTCATTATTCTGCAAAGAAGGGACAGCATCCAAATCTAATCTTTGGAGCCAAGTAGAAAAAGGACTACTTTTTAAATTAATGGATTTTTATTGATATCTATTTTTTTACATCACCTGAATTCCCCCATATCCCTCTCTAACCTCCTCCCAGAGTCATTCCATATAATAAAAAAATTCTTTTAAAAGGAAGGAAAAAAAAGAAGGAAACGGGAGGGGATTCCATTAAACCAGTTAATACATTGGAAAATATCTGATGAACCTCAAATGGGCATGCATCAATCCCCATCCATACGTCAGCCTCCATCCTCTGTATTTCTGTACCAGAGCAGAAGTAAGTATCTTCACTTATCTCTTCTGTGGAACCAAGCTTTTGTTTTTGTTTTTATTTTGTTTTATAACTAGAGAAAGTGCTATTTCAAGAAGGATAGAATGATAATATTTGTAAAACATTTAGTACAGTTCCTGGCTCATAGTAGGCATTTAATAAATGCTTAGTTCTTTCTCTAATTTTCAAACCTGCCTTGGGTTGTAATGGGAAGAGATCTGGGTTTGAATATAAAGGCAAATCTCATCTCTGAATGACCCCCGACAAATTGCTTTCATTTTCTCTGGGCCTCAGTTTCTGTTGAAGGACAGAAGGTTCTGGCTCCATGACCATCTTTATAGCAGACTTAAGCTCCAAATCCCAGAACTACAATTCTTACCCAAGAGAATTCCTACACTGGACTGCCCTGAAAAGGCAGGCTAGATAAAGAAGTACTCCAACCTATTTTATGTGGCACCAAGTCCCAGATCCTCCCCTAGGGTACATCAGCTTTAGTTGAGAGAGTTGGTTGGGGGTGGCAGCAGAGGTGGAACCATACAACTCTAGGTCATCTTCTCCAAGGAGGTGCATCTCCTGTCTATTAATGAGCTAAACAGGGGGAATTGTATGGCAAGAGCCATAGGGCCACTGAGAGGCAGCATGGTATAGTAAGCAAGACAATGAATTTGGATAAGAGATTCACAGCTTTAGCACAGCAAGGGACTTCAGACATGTGGCCAAGTGCTGACCTACTAATAGGGAAATATTAAAATAAATGAAAATATAACAAAATTGATGTTAATACAAAGTTGATATAAATATATATGGTTTCTAAGTAGTATGTGCCCACAGGGATACTCCCAGATGGTTGAACAGCCCCTGTTTCTATTTGACTTAGAAATATGATGAGAGAAATGAATGGAAAGTGGAATGGTGAACTGATTTCTTTCAAGCTCATAAGGTAATAATAACAGAGGCAGAATTTGAACTCAGATCCTTAGATTCCTGTGCCTGACATATAAGGACATAATAAATGCTTGTTGGCTTGATTGGATCTTAAACAACACTTCTGATACTTAACAGGACTATCACTGGAACTTGTAAATGCAAGTTTTTGCTATTATCGCGCCTCATTTCATACCACACAGACAAGTATATCTGTGCTGATGGAAGTTCAGCCCTGATTTGATGTTCATGAGAAATATTCCTCTGAGCCAGAACTATAACTAGCATTTAACAAACAAGTCTTTGGCCCCGAGCAGTAGAAAAAGGATATGCTTCTTTACTGCAGTATCCATACACATGGTCCTCTATGAAACTACCAGTGGCTACTATGATCTCCCTCTCTCAGAGTCTGCTTCCTCTACCTTACTCCCACCAACTCCTGAAGGGACAGGGGCCAAATTCTATGATTGATAAAGCCCTCTATCCCAATATTGCTGCATATATAGAGTAGTGTGTCCTGTGCCCCTGCTACTCCCTCCTCCACTGGACTGTGCCCCCTAACTTAAAAGTAGATTTACTGATGTCTTTTTGTTTTTTACCACTCATATTTTTCAATAATTTTCCTATGTCAAACCATCACTCATAACCAATGAATACATTGGCCAACAAATGAGTTTAGAAATGAAAAGGCAGGGGCAGCTAGGTGGCGCAGTGGATAGAGCACCAGCCCCTGAATTAAGGAGGACCCGAGTTCAAATCTGGTCTCAGACACTTAACACTTCCTAGCTGTGTGACCCTGGGCAAGTCACTTAACCCCAGCCTCAGGGGGGAAAAAGAAGTGAAAAGGCAGAACAAGAGATGGAAAGATCATAGTCAGAAAAGGAAATTTCCAAGTTCAAAATTAAGGAGGGGGCATAGCCATAGTTAATGGTAAGATCGAAGGTATCTATGTGGGTGGCTGAAGAAACTACAACACCATGATAGTTGAGGAGACTAATGAACTAGGAGGTCAGGATGTCTGAGGAGCCATCAGAATGTAGATGGAATTCCCCAGGAATAAAGGTTGTAAGCCAGGAACTGAACAAAAGCTGTA
Organism: Sminthopsis crassicaudata; assembly: GCF_048593235.1. Lineage (NCBI taxonomy): Eukaryota > Metazoa > Chordata > Mammalia > Dasyuromorphia > Dasyuridae > Sminthopsis > Sminthopsis crassicaudata. The sequence goes on from NC_133623.1 coordinate 37,852,240, forward strand.
CACTTTGTATGGACCAAAAGAGATAATAACATATTATCTTATCTTACCCTAGTGCCTGGAACAAGGTAGGTACTGTATAAAATGCTTATTTCCTTCCCTTCCCCTGTGAGCCAGGTATTGAATTCCTTGGGAAAGGAGAGTGACTGTGGAGCTTGTACATCATAGTGATCAAAAGATTCAAGTTGCTGTCCAGGTTTTGTTCACACCCACTGAATGATTACTGAGATATATTCACACTTGCTTAAGGTATTTGGGCTTAGCATCTAGTTATTTTAAGTGTGTATGATAATTGTCTAGCAGAGCTAACTGAACTCTTTATATATAAATACTAGGTTTCCCTGAGATTCATTCCTCAAAAACACCTCAAGGCTTTCAGCCCCAATTTCCCAGCTAATTCGACCAGCCCACATTTTGGTTGCTGTGTTTTCTTTTTTGAAGACTCATGCATGTATTTAGCCTATTCAGAAGCAGCATTTGCCCTTGAGCAAAACATAATGGCCAGAAAGAGCATGGAAACTGCCCAGTGTGAGTGTCACCCAAGAGTCAAAATCCATTTTGAGTCTTGTTTATTACGCTGTGCTTGGGTTATTTCCATTTCTGCCTTGACTCTCACCAAAGCAAAGATCACAACATTTTTTTCCTTCAAGCATGTTTCTGTGATAAAGCTTTTCTGCCATATCGCCAAGTTCACAGGGCACTGAGGCATGTTCATTTTTAAAAACTGTAGATGGTAGGAGATAGGAAGACGAATGGGCACAGACATCTTTGACCTTAGCTGAATAATTCAATTAAATTCAACTCAACAAACATTTAGTGAGTACAGATTAGGTTCAAGACACAGTGCTAAGTGCTTTGGGAGACATAATGGGCAGGGGTGGGGGTGGGGAGGAAATACAGTACAATGTCTGACAGAGGCAGACTGGCAGTGTAGAAGGATTTGGAGTCAAAGGACCTGAGATTAAATCTCTTCTCTTTTGCTTAGTACATGTGTGCTCAGGCAAGTCATACCAACTTTCTGGTAAACAGTTTCCTCATTTGTAAAATGAAAGGAAGGGGATAAACTAAGTGACCTCTAAGGTTCTTTCTAACAATAATAGGTAGTATTTATATAGGGTTTTAAGGTTTGGGGAGTTTGTTATTTACAAATAACATTTTATTTGCTCCTCACAAGCCTGGAAGGTAAGTGGCTACTATTATCCCCATTTTACAGATAAGAAAACTGAGGCCCAGAGGTTAAATAACTTGCCCAAGTTCACACAGATAGCTAATGTCTAAGACTGGATTTGAACTCAGATTTTCCTCATTCCAGGTTCAGCGTTCTCTTCCTTGGGCTATATAGCTGCCTTCCCCCTCAAGAAGTCCACAGCCCACAAAAGGAGAACAGTACTAGTATTACTACTAATTATTATGGTTAATATTTATAGGGTACTTAATAAGTATTATAAGTACTTAATAAGTACAATTATCATCTCATTAAACCCTCACAACAAGACTGGGAAATATGTTTAATTATTTTTCCCATTTTGCAGATAAGGAAACTGAGGCAAACAGAGGTTTTGATTAGTGCAGCTAGATTTGAACACATCTTCCTGCCTCCAGGCCCAGAGCCATCTATCTAGCTACCTTCACCCTCAAGAAGCTTACAGTCTAAAAAAGGAGATCAAGACATAGATGGTAGAAGATAGAGCAGAAAAATGCCAGGAGAGTCCAAAGGAAGGACCCATTTTGCCTCCGAGGGTCTGGATCTCACAAGAGAAACAGGATAACAATAATAAGAGGTTCAGTTTCTGTAGGGGGTTAAGTTGGCCAAACACTACTTACCTTATCATTTTTGATCCTTGCAGCATCCCTACGCAATAAGTGCTGTTATCTTCTTCACTCCACAGACAAGGAAGCAGAATCAGAAAGCTTTGGTGGCTTGCCCCAAATTTACACAGCTAATCAGTTTCTGAAATGTCTGTAAGTAGAAGAGATGTGAGGCGCACAGTGAGTCACAGAATTAAAGGCACAGAGATTATGAAGTACTGGATACACTGAGAGGAAAGTGAGCAAACTGATTTAGCTAAAGCAAAGGAGACGTGAAAGGGAGTAGTAGGAGATAAACCTAGAAGGGCAAGCTAGGGCCCTAGCTGCCCAAGAAAGGGCAGACTTTGGAGGGCCTTGAATATCAGACCTGAGATTCTAGATCTGATTCAGTAACAATAATAGTAAGTAAAGAAATGAAGGAGCTGTGATTCTGTCAGCATAGGGAACTAGGGAGTGTCCTAATAATAGAGAACTCCAACAGACATAAAGATCAATTCTTGTATCACTTAAGTGGCTAAGCCTTAAGGAGTTGACTGAGGCACATGGATATTAAGTGACTTAGCTATGGTCTTGCCAGAATTTGAACCCAGGAAAATGTGTTTTCCAGTATATATAGTATATACTAAGGAAGACTGGATATGATGGAGGCATTGAATAGAAGATTATTTGGTCATTTCAATGTGGGATACATTAGAGAAAGAAGAGGAGGGGGCAGGAAGACTGATAAGGAGTTGAAAAGAACTTTTCCCCAGAAATAGATAGCTTACCCTTTTGGGATTAAATTGTTGTGAGGGAGAGAAAGAAGGTGGTGCTAGACTGAATTCCTTTGGGTGAAATTTTCTTTTCTTTTTTTGGAGGCAATTGGAGTTAAATGACTTGTCTAAGGTCACACAGTAAGAGTCAGGCCAAATTTAAACTTTAGTGCCACCTTGGATGAAATTTTCAATTGGATTTCATAGCCAACTCTGGTATGTGTATACCCAGTGAAAATTCATATGCAGTAACTTTAAGATTAGACAGCTGATAGTTCAGTGGATAGAGCGCTGGCATACAAGTCAAACTCAGCCTCTGATACTTACTAGTAATTTGATTCCAGACAAATCATTTGTAACTGTACCTTCAATATAAAGTGATGGTGACAATAACACCTACCTCACAGGATTGCTATGCATATTCAATATTTATTTGTTTGTTTGCTTTTTACAAAAGCATTTAGCATAGTTATTGGCATGCAGAAGGCGCAATATAAAAGTTCTTTCCCTTAAGATGAAAATTCAGGGCACACTTTCTGGGTAGATTCATAGGGTCCAAGTATAAGGGAGTAAACTCCTGAAGGGAATCCAGATTAAGAAAAAAGGGGAACTGTTAATATCCGTATCAGGGAAAGGCAATGGTGAACTCCTGGAGAGCCAGGAGAATGACAAGAGAATGTTTGTTTCCCTGGAAACTGCAGAGGCCACTGAGGAAATTCCAGAGATAATTGATCCAAAAGAAGACTGGGAAGCCTTCTGGGTGGCAAAGTCATTAGAGGACTTTATCAGATGACCTCTAGATGAGGGGTTCTTAATTTTTTTGTTTATGGGCTCCTTTGGATGTCTGGAGAAGCCTGAGGCACCCTTCTCAGAACAATGTTTTTAAATGCATAAAATAAGTTTCCAGAGGAAACCAGTTGTAGTGAAGTATTTTTTTAAACCAAGGTTCATGGATCCTTTCTTAAAATATTTATAAATAATAATAGAGTAATAGTAAAATATTTTAAAATGGTAAAATATATACAATTACTTAAAAAAAACAATTATTTTAAAATATAGTTATCAAAACATGAAAAACCCCATTGAATTGATGGCCCCTCTCTTGATGGAGAATGACAGTCAGCCAATCAAACAGCATTTATTAATCACTTACTATGGACAGGCACATAGGGGGATACAAAGAAAGGCAAAAACAGCCCCTGTTCTCAAGGAGCTCACAATTTAATGGAGGAGACGATATGCAAACAAATCTATACAGGGCAAAACCAAGATAAATTGGGGGTAATCCCAGAGGTAAAACATTAAGATTTAAGAGAACTGGTAAAATGCTTCCTATAGATAGTGAAGCGGTAGTTGAAATTTGAAAGACACCAGGAAATCAAGGAGTTGGAGATAAGGAGAGAGGTACATGATGGGTAATCAGCAAAAATTCATGGAACTGGGAAATTTCGGGTCTGGTATTCCAGAATAGGGAGGAGACTTGGAAGTCAAAGCCTAAGAGGAATGTAAAGGTAGGAAGAGTCCAGGTTCCCAAAGGCTTTAAAAGTCAAAGGACTTTATATTTCATTGTGGATATGATAGAGAGCAACTAGGTGGCACTGCAGTAGATAAAGCACCAGGCTGAAAATCATAGCCTTTTCTTCATGAATTCAAATGTGGTCTTGGATAACTTAATAACTGTATGACCCTAAACAAGTCACTTAACTGACCTTGCCTTAGTTTTCTCATCTGTACCTGGGGAAGGAAGTAGCAAACCACGCAAGTAGCTCTGTCTAGAAAACCACAAATAGGATCACAAAAGAATTGGTCATGATTACAATGACTAAATAACATAATAAAGAACCACTGGAATTTACTGAGTGGCATGTTTGTGTGTATGTGTGTGTGTGTATGCGCGTGCACGTATGTGAATGTGAAATATAATCACATCTGTATTTTAGAAAGATCCATTTGACATCTGAATGGAGGATGGTCTGGAATAGGGAGAGAGATGAGGAAGGGAGGTTAACCAATAGGTTATTGCAATAGTCCAGGACTGAAGTACTGAGGGCCTGAAACAGCATCAGAGGAGAGAAAGAAGGGTATTTGAGAAATGTTACAAAAGTAGTAGTGACAGTACTTGAAAATTGATTAAAGTAGAAACTCTAAATTAAACTGGACACAAAAGAGGTCTCCAATACCAGATGCCAACTGAAGTGGCTGATGGCCCAGGCTATTTGGAGCTGGAGGCTGTGACAGAGAAGACTGGAAGGACTCCAGGATTTGAGAGCTGGTATGTTAGCACAGGTGATTGGCTTTACAGCACTATCAATCATCCTCTTTTCTCCCTCCACACCATATACCTCAGACAGTAGCAGTTGAGACTAGAGACTGAAAGGTTTCCATTACTTACAAGGATCAACTTGACGGAAAAAATCATTTTACATTTGGAAAAAAGTGTTTTCTGGAATTCACCTTAGGTGTCCTATTGAACTAAGAGATCCAAGTTTTTAAAGAACATATTACAAGGAATGGCATATGTAAGACATGACGTTTAAGGAACGGTCTTCTTTGATGTTAAGCTAGGGTTTCATAGAGTTATATAAAAGGGAGTATTAGCATAAAGGAGAATACATAGCTTTAGCTCATTAGCTCAAAATGTAGCACATATTGTATCTAGATAGTACTCCAGCATGGATACTAAAATAAAGACCTATGTAACACTTTATTCTTGTAAGATTCTAGTTTAAGTCAGCTATAAAAATTAAAATTTATAATAAAGTGGTATGTTCAGACAAATAGAATCATGACCAAGTTTCTAACAGTTATTTTAATAGTAGTTTAAACTTCATGGAGTATCATACTTCTTGGAGTCAAGTCAACAAGCATTTCTTAAGTGCTTACTAATTCCCAAACATTGTTCTATATGACAGAAATACAAATAAAAGTAGAAAGAAAGACAGTTCCTGCCTGCAAGGAGCTTACCTTTTAATGAAGGAAGACAATACAAAAAAAGAGAGCTGAAAAGTTCTTGGGGATAGAATGGAGGGGAAAAATTAAGGAATGTAGCTAAAAAAGAAGGAAGAAATTGGCATACTTACATGCCCAGGACAGATGCACAGGAATGGATCATGATCTACTTCATTCAAGGCAATGCCCATGCTAATGAAGCTAGAGATTTACTGAAGTATTGAACCCTTTTTAAAACTTTTTTTAAAATTCTGAATGCAAACTCCCCCAAAAAGAACACTTCCTCATGTACAACAGCAAATAAAAAGGAGACTAATTTTTATTTGGTTTATTCTAGTTTTCAGAGAATTCATTTCTTGCATAAGGTTCACCACCTTCTCATTTCAAATTGCTTATTCTTCTTCCAATTCTTTCCTCCAGAGCTTTATTTCATGTTTTTTCTCTTTCTTAGTTTCTTTTAGGTATTCAGGTGGTGTTTCTGGAAAATCCCTTTTTTCCCCTTTGAATTTATGTTTGCAATGGTTAGTCCCTGGTTCCTTGTTGGAATTTCTCTTCTCTTCTCTCTCTTTATGTGTGTGTGTATGATATCTATATGTGTATAAATGTATGTGTAGATATGTGTCTATATATATATATATATACATATGTATACACAGCCACCTATATATGTGTTTGTTCGTATTCATACCAATCAATGTTTTACTTATCTCTCCAGCTTTAGTACCAGAATTGAAGCTTTGGATCAGGACCAGGCTTTGTCTCTTCATGTGCCTCTGGATAGGGTAGTCAGCCCTAGCTTCCTGGGATGAGCTCCACCTCCTGGTGCTAGGGCGTCCAGGATAGTTGAGGTTTCCAGTACTGGATCTTCAGGACCCTTTCTGGCATCTCACAGTGTTAGGGACTTCAGAACTCCTGAGCCTATATATAGTATGGTGGTAAGAAACTGATTGTTGCTACATTGTACACTAGTTACTACTGCCTGCTAGTTTCCTTGGGCTACCAAGGTCCTCACCTGCAGCTTTTTGATCATCCTAAGGCTTTCTCCTGGTAATCTAACCCTCTGAAATGCTGCCTTAGAAGAAAAGTGGAGCCTGGAACACAGAGCTTCACAGGTTATATACATGCCCTTTTCTTGGCTGAGGTGATACTCACTGTCTTTTCTGGTGGCTTTCCAATTGCTGGTGGCATTCTGACTTTTTTTTTGCAGTCCTGGGGTAGAAGTCATTCAGTATAGTTTCTAATTGCATTTCTTGATCATTATTCAGTCTCTTGTGAATGCCAGGGTTTTGCTGAACTTCAGCAGCTTTCTCATCTGTAAAATGAGGATTCTAGCAGCACCTTTCTCACAGAATTATTGTAAGGAACAAATAGGAGACCACATAAAGCACTTTGCTAATGTTAAAAGAGATACGCAAGTGTTAACTATGATGATGTAAAGTTTGAATGGTCTGTTCAGATTAAGCGGAAGATCAAGTATTAACAATTTATCAACTACTTTCTTCACAACAACCCTGTGAGGTGTGTTATAAAAGTATTATCTTCATGTTACAGATGAATAAGCTGAGGCTCAGAGAGGCTAAATGCCTTGCCCAGGACCACAAAGATGGTAAGTATGTGAGTTCATCTGAACTTGTATTTCTCCTGACTCTAAGGGAGTAATATTTCAATGCTGTACCACAAAACAGGGCTATGTATCTCCCTTTCTCCCCACTTCTACCATCCCCCAAAATGTCAATTTGTCATTAGCTTTGACATTAGATTCCAATTCCCTAGATACTGTAGTCAATACTCATGGAAGACTAAAAATAATAATAACTGATATTTTCATAGGGTTTTAAGTGGGTAAAATTATATATATATATATGCATATATATATATATATATATATATATATATATGCATCTCAAATGGGTTTTCCAGCAATAAAGATAAAAAAAGAACTACTGGTATAGTGCATAGGACACATTGTAGTGGTAATAAGCAATCTACTGCACCTTTCAGTATTTTTGGCATTTCTTCAAAAGACAGTGGCTCTCAAAGTATGGTCTGGGGACCCTGTGTGCAAGGGAAAGGCCTCCACAAGTTCAAAACTATGTTCATAATAATAAGATGTTTTAATTACTAATAGTTCACAGTGATAGATATAACACATAAATAAAAGTTCTTTGCAGAATCCCTGATATTTTTAAGAAAGGGAGGGCATTCCAACACCAAAGAAATGTTTCTGAGCCACATCTCGGAGGCCCTAAATAGTAGAGAATGCATCCCCCTACACTGCTAGAAGGCCCCTTATCTGAGGTTCTTGTACCAATTAAATTGGGGTCCGGGATCCACCCTATCACCAAAGGAGATGAAATTTCAACTTCTGTAGTTTTTGTTCCTGGCTCCAAACAAAAAGTAATTACTTTCCCACAAGATAGCTGTCACCAGGCAGTGTGGAATAATAGAGAGAGTCCTCCATTTGGAATCAAAAGACCTGGTTCTGAGGTCCAGCTTTTACACTTAGTGCCTCTGTGACCATGGGCAAGGATTTTACCACTATGTGTGTCAGCTTTCTTCTTCACAAAAGAAGGAATATTCCAAGATCTCATCTACTGTTAAATCCTAACATTTTATTTTCTCTCTACTAAACTCCTGCATTCAAGGTCACCTCAAGGTAGGGATTTCACCTTGGATTCTTTCCAGAATGTTCTAGATATGCTACTGAGACCCAAATTCAAGATGGAATCTGGAAAACTGGAAAGAACTCAAAAGTACCTATCTGGGAATTCCCAAGATGACCACAGATAATAGGTGTTCTTGTTTGTTACAGCATGTTGACACCAAAGACATTCTACTAAGAAAGAGGTCATATGGATGAAATTAATGATTTAATCTGTAGTTATTTCAAATATTCCATTTTATAGGTCTCTTTTGTACTTTTTTACAGTGGCGGCTGTTTGAACAATTTTTTTCAGACTGAAGTAGGCAAAGAAAAGAGGGGTATTTAACATGGTCACACTCTTCTTCAAGAGAACCCAAACCATCTCGAGGTCATTGGAGGGACAGCAGAGGGCCTGCAAAGGCCAGCAGAGCAAAACAAAGATTAGCAACAATGACATCATCAGTGAACATCTGCCCCTTTGAACCACCCAAGTGCCTTCCAGATGTGTTCCCATGGGGAGCAACACTGAGTATAAACGTACTGGGCAAGGGTTCTCTGGAAGTGAACCTCCATTGTGGTGTGGGAACCGAGGAGAAAGCATACCCTTAAGTGGGTCTTCACTCACTTTATTTGCTGTGATTTTGAATAAGCATGCCCTCTGGTTGGCTGGAAAGAGGAAACATCAGTGGGGACTCCTAATCTCCCCTTTGAGTAAATGTTGACACCTCCCCCCCCCAATTGCTTTGAAATGAAGGTCACTTTTCTGGGAGCCCACAGAAATTGGAGTGTCCCCAAGGGCAGCGTTTAGAAAATGTCTAGAAGAGTCCCAAGCAGTAGGACCGGGAAGTTGGAAATCTGCATCTGGCTCCTCCTAGACCTCGGAGTAAAAATGTGCCGTTTATACATTGCTTCGAAAGTTTGTAAAGAGCTTTGCCTCTGCAACACTGGAGCTTTTAGAAAGGAAACATTTACTTCAAAAGGTATCATCCCAATACTTGTCTACTCACCTTAACAATGGAAGACCTAATCCTTGCGGCCCCTTTGGCAAGAGGGGAGAGGGGGTCACTGGGGAACTGAGAGGAATTAGGTGCATAGTTTACTGGGTTCCTGAGGAGCTGCAGAGACCAGTCTCAGTTGCAACTTCACAGTCGACCACGGAGCTTGGGTCCCAGGCACCTTGGTTTCTCGGGGCTACTACGTTCCTGGCTCACTCCCCGACCCCCACCGCCGCCTGCAAAAATGGACTCCAAAGTCACTGTCGCTTCCAGTACCCTAGAGGGACACCGCTGCCGCTAGAAACTGGGAATAAATAACAGAAAGTAGACACAAAAACCCCGGGCCCCATTTCTAGGACCCATATTTGGGTAGGGGAAGCAGAGCGACGACACTCGCTGAGGGAGCGAAAGAGAGGCTGACCAGATGGCACACGCAGCCAATCAGAAGTCGGCATTCGAGCCACGTGGCAAGAATGCAGCGGGTTTCCCGGGCAAACCGAGCCCGCGCAAAAACCTGAAGACGCATTTTCCAAGGGGGGGGGGGGAAGGAGCGAGTTGCTGCAAACTTCTTTCCTTGAAAAACAGTTACCTGACAGATTTATGGGCTCAGTTCCTCTCCCCTCCTCTTTGCTACACTCCCCTGAGCTGTGCTAAATGGCTCACCTCCGGGCCCCCCCTACTCCTAGGTAGGTGGAACCTCCCGGAATTCTGGAACTATCGGCAAAAAAGTACGTCAGTCAGAATACCTGCTGCATCTCTCTCTTTCTGTCTCTCTGTCTCTGTCTCTCTCTCTCTCTGTCTCTGTCTCTCTCTCTCTCTGTGTGTGTGTCTCTCTCCTCTTCTTTCTCTTCTCTCTCCCTCCTTTCTCTCTGTCTCTCTCTCTCTGTCTCTCTCTCTCTGTCTGTCTGTCTCTCTCTCTCTCCATCTCTCTCTCCATCTCTCTGACACTCTGTCTTCTCTCTAACACTATTTTCCGTCTAACACTCTTCACCTCTCTCTCTGTCTCTCTCTCTCTGTCTCTCCATCTCTCTGTCTCTCTTTTCTCTTCTTTCTCTTCTCTCTCTCTTCTCTTCTCTCTCTTTCTCTCTGTCTCTCTCTTCTCTTCTGTTCTCTCTCTTTGTCTCTGTCTCTCTCTCTTCTCTTCTCTTCTATTCTCTACTCTTCTCTCTCTCTTTCTCTCTGCTCCCTCCCTCCCTCTTTTTCGCTCCTCTCTCCCTGTCTCCTCTTGCGCTCTGTCAGGCTGTACTTGTCTCTGTCTCACACTCTGTCTTGTCCCATTCTCTGTCTCTTGCTCTGCCATGTTTGTCTCTCTGTTGTCTCTCACGCTATCTCTGTGTTTTTTTTTTTTTCTATCTCTGTCTCACTCTTTGTGTCTTTCTTGGTCTGTCTCTTTTCTCTGTCTCTTGCTGTCTCTGTCATCTCTGTCTCACTCTCTATCTCTGTCTCATCCTCTGTCTCTCTTCTCTCTCTCTCACTTGCTTTCAGTCTCTGTCATCCCTCACTCTGTCTATCTCTGTCTCCCTCTCTATCTTTTGTCTGTCTCTCTCTCACCTCCTCCCTCCCCTGCTTCCTGTCTTTTCCAATTCCCATCAACAAAAGTCTTGCAGCTCTAGAGTTGCAATGCAGGCCTGCTACATTCAGGTCCAGCATCCAGACAGTGCAGGCCAATGGTGGTAAGAAGCTTGGGAAGATAAAGACTGGCATTTCTTCAACTGAAGGTTTTAGCAGCTAAAGAAATTGAAGTTGATGGTGGTAAACTCTTTTTTGGGGGGCAAGTGGGGGGACCTTTACTCAGAAAACAGTACAGGCCTGGAAAAGGTCACCAGAGAATTGTAGCAGAAACATCCCCAGTAACCCTGCCCCCTTTGAACTATGTCTTCCAGGCATGTTCACTGGCCAAGGGCTCTCTAGGATTGTGCTTTCTCCCCTCTAGTTGTGTGAAAACTAATGAGAAATGGTATCCCATATAACTCTAATAAGATCATATTTCTGCTTGGCACTGTGCCCACCACACAAGAGGTGCTATATGTATGTATTTATGTATTTGCATATCCAACTGTGTTATACTTCTATCTTTCCCCTTCTCTTGTTCTTCTTCCTTAGCCAATATTGTTTATAGGTCCAAGAATGTCTAGGGTAGGAGATGGAGAGGGAAAAAAAACAACCACAAGCAGGTGGTCTTTATACTTCTTTTTATAAAATTTTGATTCCCATCTTCCCTTCTCTGTGTTCTGTCTATCCTTTATTTTTATAGCTTTTTATTTTTCCAAATACACACAGAACCTCACATTCCAAAAGTTTCTTCCTCTCTCCCTTTCTAGCCCTCCCCTAGACAGCAAGTAATCTACTGTAGGTTAAACATGCCCAATTATTTTAAACATATTTCCATTTTCATCATTCTGTTCAAGAAAAACCAGATTAGAAGGGGAAAAAACATGAGAAAGAGCAAAAAAGCAAACAAACACCACAAGCAAACAAAAGGGGAAATCTCGTGCTTTGATCCACATTCAATCTCCATGGCTCTCTCTCTGGATGTGGATGGCATTGTCCATCCCCAGTCTATTGGAGTTTTGTCTTTATAGTTGAAGGGAAAAATTCTTCCTGTGTCACATGATGTGGTATTTGAAGATTGGTCTTCCCAAATGAAATGGTGGGAAAGATAATCCATGAAACTATATCTGGCGGCAAATTCATGAGGTCCCTTTCAAATAAAGCACAATGTGGATGGAGCCCAAGGATGAAACAATTCTTGTTATGGATAAGAAGCTAAAAATCAAGATGTTCATTTTGAGTACCCAAAGTTTCAGCTGTAAATGCAGAATGATTCAAGACTATTGTTAATTTAAAGAAAAACAAGGTGGCTTGGTAATACTCTAAATTCAAATTTTTATTTGTTTTTACAGCTTGTGAAAGGAGCTAGTGGAAGGAACATTGGCTTTGAAGTCAGAAGATCTGGACTGAAATCCTCTCTCTGCCACAAATTGTGTACCTCTTCAAAAATCTCTTATTCTTCCTCGGCCCCAATTTCACCATCTGTTAAATGAAGAGACTGGATTATAGTCAGCATGGCGCAATGAAGACAAAACATTGATTTTGATTCAGGTAATATGGGGATCAATCAGGACTGTGTTACCTTCTCAATGTCTGACTGTGCACGGGCAAGCTTTTAATATTTTGGGGTCTCACTTATAGATCATATGTGAAGGGGTTGGTTTAACAAACTTCCAAATTCCAGCTTTAAATCTGTGATTTAAATTTAAATCTGATTGCCTCCCCCCAAAAAGGGAAAAATAATAATGGGATTTATATTAGGAAAGAGGGGAGGTAGGGGGTCAGACTAAACTAAGGATATGTAATAAACACACTTAAATGAAACTGAGGAGATATAGTCAAATAGCAAATATTATATACATTGCCAAATTTTAAATATTAAGAAACATTAAATGTGTCTAACTGAATTTTTCAGTATTCAGCTGGATATTTGTTTTTGGAGTTTATATTCTATAGTATCTTATTATCCTGAAAAGCTTAGTGTGTCTCCCCAACAAGCATTTCATTTCAGCTGTGTGTGAATACATACCTGATTTGATGATGTTAACTGGCTCAACCAAAGTAGCAAAAAGTACATTTTGGTTATAAATATGTGATGCTAACAATGACAATTCTTATTTCCAGTAATCTTTAAGATGTGCAAAGTGTATTTTTCCTGACAACTCCATGAGGTAGGTACATCTGCAGAGGAAAAAACAAATCAGGATTCTAAATTCTATCTCTTTTAACATATACCAATACTTTCCATTGACAAGTAAACATGCATTCAAACATCTGGCTTTTGTAGCTGTCTGATTCTAGATAAGCTGTCATTTGGGGATCATTTAGACAGAGCCTAAGCACAGTCACAAATGCATTTGCCATGTAATCATTAAATGCACAAAATGAGAAAGGTACCATAGGACTAGAAAAGGGAAAATGTCCTGATTTCAGCAAAATGAGAGTAGAATCTGTAAACTCTAGGCCAGTGATTTTGGTTGCTGAAAAAAAAAAGTCTAGAAGCATTTATGAAAGGGAAGGGCAGTGAATATTTAGGAAAGGAAGAAGTTATCACACAGAGCTAGGCATGACCATCAAAAATAGGATCTATCAGAGTAATCTTATATCCTTTTTAGACACGGTTACTAGATTGGTAGATCACATGAATACCATACCTCTAAATCACCTAGATTTTTGTGAGAGCATTAAAAAAATCTATTCATGTAGACAGGATGAAGAAATGTTGGCTAGGCAGGAGTACTAGGTGAATTTGAAACCGAATGACTAGACTCCAAGTATATAGTGACTAATGGCTCCATGTCAGATTCAATGGCAGTCTCTACTGGAATATTCCTGGGATGTGTCCTTGGCCTTGTACTATTTAACAATTTCTTGAAGGAAGGCACAATTGGTATGAGTATTTGAATTATGAAATATACTGAATATGATGGTCTGCCTTTAAGATGCTTTACAATAATTTGTCCACATTACTTACAGAAGCCAATAGTTGGAGAAATCATTTATGATATGGTGGAAAGGACACTAGCTGTCAGTTAGAGGACCAGGGTTCCAGGATAGCCTCTGAACATACTACGTGTATGCCTTTGCACAAGGTACAACCTCCCTGAGTTCCAGTTTCCTCATGTGTACAATAAGGAGATTGGACTAAATGGCCTCTGAGGTTCCTTCCACGCTCTTCAGTGATGCTCTCATTTCAGTTGATCACTTTTTACTTATCATACTGTTTTCTAACAATTCAAGATATCCTAAAGTAGCATGGGCTGCTTTAGGAAGTAGTGGTCCTCATTGTTGCTCACTGAATAGAAACAGAAGACCAATTGTTGGGCATTATAGAAAAGAACCTTGCCCAGGCATGGGTTGAACCAGATGGTCTCTGAATTCTGTTTCAGCACAGAGATTCTGTGATGCTATGGTTTTATTTAATTTTTGAAGAGGGTTTTTAATTTTTTCTTTCTTTAGTTTGTAATCATCTCTGAAATTTTGCTAGAATTATGTAATACCTTTAAAAATATTTGACAGTATAACACACACTGTCTATCATGAGTACCAGAAGTAAGCTCAAGTAGGATATATTTATATTTTTTCCTATATTTAGGATTTGGTACAGTTCACCTGTTTTTCTAATTATTTGAATGTAATTAGCACTTTTGTTTTCATATCACTTAAGATGTCCAATTTTATCCTTTTATCCAAAAATGAACTTTGATATAGAAAATATATAGTTAAAAATACCGTCATTATTTTGGCTCTGAGAAGTCATTTTGGCCATCATTTGCTTAGGTATCATACAGTGTTAGTATGTGGAGTGCTTGACTCTTGACCAAATTGACTATTTGGTTATGCAATTAATTTCAGTCTCTGATGATGTCCGGAGGAGCTAGGTGTGGTGAAATGGATGGAGCCCTGGGCCTGAAGTCAGGAAGACTCACCAAGTTCAAATCCAGCCTCAGATATTGAGCTGTTTGACCCCAAGTAAATCACTTCACCCTGTTTGCCTCTATTTCCTCATCTGTAAAAATGAACTGGAGAAGGAAATGGAAACCCACGTCAATATATTTGCCAAGAAAACCCACACTGGGGTCACAAAGGATGTTGCTAAAAACAACAACAGTGGATGTCCTCTCTGGCTGAGTACACATATTATATGCAAACAAGATAGCCATATTGACAGGTTAAATGTCTGTGTCTCCCACTGTAACGTCTTTGTTCATGAAGTAGGGTGAAAAGCAATACACTTTTAAATCACCCTCAGTTCTGACATTCTGCAAGTGAAACCCAGTTCAAATTTAGCACTTTTTATACACTGAAAATGTTTGCAGGCTAAGCCTGAGAAATTTAGTAAGGGAATTACAGTTTTATTACATGCTGGTTCTCCTTTGAGGGTGTGTGTGCATAGGTACATACGTTTGTGTACATGCATGTGTGTGTGTGTGTGTGTGTATCCACTACCAAACCAAATTAAAAAGAGATAGAGACTAGACCAGTGATTTCATTGGTATAGGGAACTCCGGAAAAAACCTCTCCAAATGCAGGTCAGCACCATCTCTGCAAATAAGAGTCTTAGGTAGTTGCACAGAAAATTGAGAAGTTAATTTGTCCATGGTCACACAACCAAAATGTATCAGATGCTAGACTTGAACCCGGCTATTCCTCTTTCTAAGGCTGGCTTTCTATATACACTATACTGTGCTGTTTAACAAAGTTTCAAAGAATAGTAAGCATATAAAGGAGTTGATATTCTAGGCTTATTATGATTTTCTTTCTTTGCTTTAGGCATTTTGCTTCTGTACCACCCAGGGGCACCCCATCATACATGTGGGCCCCAGAAAACCTAGCCCAGCTTCAGAGAACTCTGTGTAAGTTAATTCTCTCAGGATCACCGCTCATGAGCCCCCACTAATTACTTTTACTGGCCAGATAGAGGACACAGTTCAAAGCAAAGACTTTTAGTGAAATAGCAGAGTTAAAAAAAAAAAGTAGTAGTAATAGATCACTGCCTCCACCATCAACTTGGGGCACATTCACCCAGAAAAATACATTGTCAGTGAAGAGAGTGGATAAATAGGAATCATATGAAAAGACATACACATAGATACTATGTGTAGCCAGTATAGGCGTATGTGTGGCCAATATACACATTGAGGCCCTGACGCTGCAGGGCCACCAATGAATCCTGGTATTGTAATCATGTTGCCCTGCTGGACCTACTCCTTGAAAAGTATGACAATGCTATTGCTTCCCTAATGAAGTGAACCTGTCTAGCTTCTAGACTTCATATATTCAGGGACCGGTTCTGGCTATCTTAGCTTCTCTGTGCCAAGATTTTTATGATAAGAAAGCCCTAGCCTGATTAGTATAGCCTGTCAGCTTTTGAATCATAACTAAAATTATGAGCTATCACACCTAATCTAGCAGTAGTCACCTTCAACTTTGTCCCTAACCCTGACATCAGTTAGACAGAGCATTCCCAGACTAAGAGTCCATTGTTTTAATTACCATGTCTGGTGCTGAATTGTAATCTGTTGTCCCAGACAACTGTCTGACATAGTTAGGAGGTACTATACTGCAACTGTTTCTGGAGTAAGAAACTCTGGGGTCAAATCCCCCAGTGGGGCTACCTGTATGATTTTGGCCATGTCACTTAACTTGCTTAGGCCTTAGTGCCTCACATGTTAAATGAGAGAATTGGACTAGATGATCTGAGTGATGTTCCAGTTCTCTGATCTTTATACTTCCCATTTAAGAGACTTTGTCCCTCACAGATTCATCCCAGAGAGCTCAATTAAGGAAAGCCCATGAGAAGAATGGGGAGGAAGCTGAGCTAAAATGCTTACTTCACTCTCCAGATTCTTTCTGAACTGGGATGCACATGTCTAAGAAGGAACAGATCTAAGTGTAGGCAACATTGCCTTTCACTCTCTTGGGTATTCCCACCTTGATTATGTGTAACTGTCCACAGAGGGAAGAAAGCTCCGGTGCTGGGATTTTTTCCTTCTGTTACCTAACCAGGACTAAAACTGGCTCAAAGAATCTTACTAATATAAAGGGAGAAATAGAATTCTGAGTTCTTTCCTACCTGACTTCTTTGCTTTCAACATTTTCCTCCAACTATTTGCATTGTGCTAACTCTTCTAAATTAGTCCTGACCTGGCTTGTTGCTTTGATGGAATAATAAATGATTAGTGACTAAATCCAAAATAGAAAAGAACAGATCAAGGCATATTTTGCATAGATCTAAGACAGGGCTGAACAACTACAGATTATTTTGGGCACACATTGGGGTGTACCCAAATGAATACTAGCTAAATATTAAATAAAACCAAGAGACCTTTCAAACAAACAAATTCCTTCCTTCTGTTCTTTTCCTTTTGATGGCTTCCAACTCCAGGCTCTCTTTTCTATTGGGATAAATGATCCCGATGTCTCTTCTTTCAACCACAGGTCCTTTTTCAGAAATTATTCTGTCTTCCACTTCCTTTACATACCAAATATTCTTTCCTTAAACACACTGCTCTTTACATGATTACCCTATTGTTACCTTAGGTATCATTTATGACACTGTGGAAATGATAGGAATAGCTGACATTTATATATCACTTTCCAGGTTGCAGAGTCATTTATATACATTAATCCCATGAGGAAAATGAGGCCCAGACAAGTTAAATTGCCTTATGGTTCAGAAGGAGATTCTAACCAAGTTTTTCCCAACTCCAAGTCTTGATGCTCTTTCACCTCTTGTGTTTAGACTAGGGCAAGTTTGGATTTAGAATAGTGGTCCTATTTTGGCATTAGATGGCACTAGATCCCCTGAGGTGAATCAAGTTTCTTTTCCCAGCTAGGCTTCATTTCATTTAGGAATCTTCCCAGGGCTCTTCTTGATTAGAGAGGTTTCCTAATATCTTGCCTTGGTTTCTTGATTTCTCCATTTCTTATTCTACTTCTTCCCCAACAGGGGTCAGTATATCCTGGGTCATTGGCACATAGCCTTTTCTGGGCTCTTTCATTTCTCCTAATCCAAAGGGTATAACATCACTTAACAACCAGGAATGGTGAATCACTAAAAATGAAATAGTGGTCTAGATAGTTGTCTTCGTTCTACTTAGGCTATCTAGGGCCCAGCATATGCTCCCAGCACCAAGTCAAGTCTCTGTGCTAGAAGGGCTTCTTCCACCACCTCTGAAAAAGCTACTGAATGCCTGAATTATCCTAAATATCCTGGCCTAAAATCGCCCTATTATTAGCCATGAGTAGCTTTTGTCTCATCCCCAGAGAATCTTGGGTCCTCTTATGGGCACTAGGGTAGGAATCCTTTTCAGAAATGAGACAAGAATATTGTCATGAATATCCATTATAAGAGTAAATAATTTCAGTTGAAGTTATTCTGAGTTTTGTGATATAACATTTCCTGCAATAGGGACAACAATAATAGTAATGTAAGAAATAAATAAAATATAAAAATTAATGTAGAAAGAATAAGGGTAACTAATAATAGGCTTCATGATGTACTAGTAGGTAAGAATGAAATTAAATATTTATAATTGTACAAATTAAACTAAAATATATATGAGTGAAATAATTCTACCTCTCCATTTTAATTGTTATATTAAAAATTTTATAAGATATGTAATGTGGAGACTGTGGTGCAGTGAAAATATTCATAGATTAGAAGTTAGAAGTTCTGGGTTCAAATTTGACTTTGTTATTTGCCCTGGAAAAAAGGTCCTAATCTCCCTTGAACTCTTTTTTTCTTATCTATAACAAAAGTAAGGATGGACTAAATGACCACTAAAATCCCTTTAAGCTCTAAAGTTGTTATTTCTTGTGTCAAATTATTTCATTAATTGTTTTTTCTCTTTTTTCTAAAAGAAAAGGATTCAACCTGAAGAAAGTATCACTATCTTTTAAAGAAGCATCAAGAATGCCAAATGGATGCAGTTCCTTCATATAAATGAGAGCAGCCTTTTAAAGGTAGGAAGCCATAGTCTAATAATTCTGTTATCATAGAAGTGGTGGTTAGTTGTCTCAATTTCCATTGAAATTGTCACAAAACAACCTTTTTCCTATACCATTATAATCCTGGACATTTCTCTTGCTTTTTGGATGCTGCAACCCATCACAATGGTAGTGATAGGTATGATAAACATAGATGTACCTAGTGGGTTAGAGAAGGTGAGAAGGGTCAGCCTTAGAGGTTGAACTATTCAGTGTGTTCTATGTCTTGTTATGCTGAGGGAAATAAAAATAACTCAAGAACATAGGAAAGCACTGAAGGTGAGGGATGGGAAGGAAATGAGGTCAAGGATAATCTGGGTCCTGGCTAAAAACAAAAAGTAAGATCATAAATTGCATGAGGAGAATCTATATATAGCACTGTTATGCCTCAAACATGGGTCCCCTAAATGCCACTCCAGGTTCATTTCACATTAATATTAGGTCAGTAGCCCTGCAAAAGTATCATAGCTCTTGAAACCCCAGAGTTGTATTTGTTTTACCAGTCAGAGAACATGTTACTTCAAAGCAAAAGCTATTACATATAAACATGTGTTTATAGAGTTATTAGGAAAAAGAAAAATTCAGGTAGAAATTTTGATCCTTATAAGACCATTAAAAATATTAGTTTGTGAAAGGGGAACCAAGAAACCTCCAAAAATGCAATATTTCAGGAACTTGATATTCAGATACCACTGGTATCAGTATATCATTATATTATGTGAAGTTCTGGTTTCTACCTTAGTCTCCTAGATTTGTTTAACTGTGATCTATGGAATGATTAAGTGAAAGGAATCATTTGGAAAAATTTATCCATTGTTACCTGTTTTATTTAGTGAAGAATGAAAATGTATTTGTGTGAATAAACCCAAGTTGTGAAAAAACTTAATTGAATGTAACCTTTCAGAGGTAGAAGGGACTTAAGAATCATCCCGTCTATTATTATTTGTTTATAGATAAGGAAACTGAGGTCCATTGGAGGGGAAGTGACTCACCAAGGGTCACACAGTTAGTAGAAGAAGTGAGATAAGTTCATAATATGCATAGGCTATAGTGGTGGAAGGGAGCATGGGGGAGAGGGGAAATCTAGATCAAACACATCATATTATAATTGACACAGTTGAGGCCCAGAAGGATGGAGTAATTTGTTCAAGGTTCTTCAGATTTACAGTGTCAGAGTTAGGACTTGAAATTGGATTTCTGGTTACCCAAACAGTGCTTTCTATATTATACAAAACTGCTTCTTGCATCTTCCTCAGTGGCATTTCTCATAGTATTCTAGGGCCCTTTGAGTCTTGCATAGAACATATTTGCCCCGTATATAATTATCTCCTTGGGAAATAAAGGATTTCAATCACTTGGGTAAATTAATTCCCTAGTGTCCAAAATTCCCTCTCAAAGTAATCACACAAAAATATTGATGACAATAGACATAGTATTAAACACGAAATAGACATGTTAGTTGTAGAATGGTAGGTGGCTTCAAAAAAAGCTTTTAACAAACCAGATCATAGTAGTGGCTTTTAGGTATATAGACAAATGAAAGAAAAATTTTGATGTATAAAGAATATTGTTAGGTCATTATCAACTGACTCTATAACTGTATCTTAAGACTAACCAGAACATACTACTACTAAGGCCAAATGTGAGCCAAATATGAAGGTTATATCATCTTCTGGGTGAAAAATTTTATATAGATTTTTAAATCATAGATCACTTGGTGGCAATAGTGGATTGAGTGGTGGACCAGGAATCGGAAAGACCTGAGTTCAAATTCTGTCTAAGACACCAACCTTTTATGATAGTGCTCACCACACAAAACTGTTATGACGATCAAATGAGAACAAGATATGGCAGATATATCCTACCAACGTGAAAAGGCTTTGGGTATGGGCTCAGTGGCGAGCTGTATGTCCATCAGGCTTAGATAAAGCAGAACACTTAATCACTAGGTTGGCCACAGGCAATTGAATTTTTCAGCTCCACTAACTCTGGAAGGCCAAGTAGTAGAGTGACTGTTATCTGTAGTAAAAGAGGAAGTATTTATATCAACAAAATCACAAATCCTTGAAGGAAGCATATTAATAAGACTGAGGCATTTCTGTGTGTGTGTGCCCAAGACAGTTGTTTTTCCTCGTAGAACAGCTTGAAAATCATATTTTGGCTATATGGGAAAACCCACTTGATTTAGATTTCATTGGATTTTGACTCTATGAGCTCTCTTTCTTTTTATAAAGATTCCGGCACCAGGCAAGTCCTTATCAGGAAATAGATTTGTAAAACTGTTGAGTTTCTCTAGCCTTTCCTATGACATCCAGCTGTGTCTCCAGACCAGAAGAAATTGACTGAGAGGAACTGAAATCTGTAAGGAATTCATCCAAACCCCTTTAGTGTATCAGATGAGGCTGTACATGACTTAACCCATTCTCATAGCATGCTTCACTTGAGTAATGAGTAATTTTTCTTCTATAGTCAATGTTCTGATTGAATCTTGGGAAAATGTGGAATTTTTCTAGTCCCAATCTATGATTATTATGATTGTCATTGTCTTTGTTTTGTTATTGTCATTAATCGTCATATCTACATGGGGCACTCCTAGTGTGTAAAATCCCTCTACAAATACAACTGGCAATTCTCATGGAATTTATATTCTTAGACAGCGAGATTAAGTGGGATTGCTCATGAAATAAAAAGCCACTGTGTGTTAGATAGAATCTTTCTGCCTCTAAGGCCGGCCTTCCAATCACTCTAATGTGCTCCCTCCCCCAGGATTTGACTATTCTTTATAATTCAAAAGATTTATAATTTCTACCATCTTGACTATAGTGTAATGACCAATTACATAAAGGTTTCTGCTCCCTTAATTCCAGTTCATAATAAATCAAGACAGTACTCTAGTGCTCTTAAAAAAAAATCAACTCACTCCTTTTGTGTGTCTCTTGCTTTCAGTATGGTGAGAAGGTTCATTCCAACAACTTACTTGATTGCCAGAAACTTTGTCAGAGATACAGATAACAAAAGGGGCCATAGGGATGAATGCATACATATCAACAAAGTTGGGAAGTGGGGGTTTCCAAAAAGATCCTCAGTACCAAGCACTAAGCACCAACACAAGAAAATACCCCAAAAAGATACCTGGAAGGCTTGGACAGAAAGATGGAGGGTTCATGTTGACTGTGCTCAGGTAGGCAAGCCAGAGGAGAGGGCATGTGCTAGGACAAGATACCGTTCAGTTCCTAGAAGACAACAGAGAAGCTTCCAACACTCATATCCTTTCCTGGCCAGTTCTCAGCTCATTGTTCCGACTTCAATTCATTACATTGGACTGAAGTATCCCCTTCTTTTAGAAGTGAGGATGAGCCATTGATGAAAGTAAATGAAAGGTTTTGAGACTAGAGGTTATAAAATCAAAGCTTACACAGTTTCTGAGTTGGGAGGGAACTTCAGGATCATGCAATCCAATGAAGGGTCATCAGATAGATGATGAAACTGAGACTTAGAGAAATTAAATGGCTTGCATGAGGTCATATGCATACTAAGTAATAGAGCTGGGTTTTAAACCCAAGTCTTTTGCCCCCAAACTCATTATCTTTCTGTTGCTAAACCCCATGGATTCCAAAAGATGAAACTAAAAAAAATCTTCTACCCTAAAGAAACTTAAAATTCATAATAGTTTATGTTTCAATAACACTTCAAGTTTTATGAAACACTTTCATCATGATGGCCCAAAGAGATAGGTAAGGCCAATATTATTATCATTTTACAAATGAGAAAACCCAAGCTCAATGAAATTAAATGACTTGCCCAGGATCATACATATAGTGCATGTAGAAGCAGGACTCAAACCCACGACTCTTCAGACTTTAATATCTGTGATCTTTCCATTGCACTACCCTGCTTTTGAAGCTAATTGGGGAAATGTATGTCCACAGACAATTCTTAAACATGTTAGAATGTGATTACATGCGTCAGGGAGATTAACTGTAGGGATATGAGAGTTTGAAAGAAGGAGGGATCATTTCTAGCATCAGGGATCAGGGAGCTATTTCAAGGGAAGACAACTCAGATAGTCTCTGTCCTCTAAAGAACCCTAAAGGATATGTCAGCGTTAGCATTTGTAGTAGACATGTTAAGATTTCAGAGCCTCCCATTTTCCCCCACAAACATCATCTCCTCGCTTTCCAATTGATGCTTGAAACTCATTTACTAGAGGATCAAGCTTTTAATTCTCTAGACAGAAAATAAAGAGTTAAAATAATAAAACCTCATTGGGATGACATATTGGCTTAGATGAATTCCTAACAGGTATAAAGTGACCACTACTACATTCTTTCCTATTTGGACAGAGAGTTGGGGGTTAAAGAACAGCAGGGCCTTGAGCTCCTCCCTGAGAGGAGGGAAAAGAGCACAGAAATGGAAATGTAAGCCATGATAAAGGACACACTCATTCTCATGATTTGGGAAATTTTTCTTTTCTTGTCTTTCTTCCTTTAAAAAAAAAAAAAAAAAAACAACCTAGCCGAGGATTACAAAGAAGCCTCCTTTCCATTGTCATTTTCACCAGGTTCTCACTACAGAGTTGCCACATTGTGCTGGTTGTTTCTGGGTACCCAGACTTCAAAAACTCCAAATGATTCTGAGGAGTGTCATGTACAGCTGGCTGAAACATGATTTTTCACTATGTTAGGAAAAACAACATTGTTTTCAGATCCTCTGCTAATTCAAGTAGTAACTAAGTGTTTACTATATGCTAGGCACAGTTCTTGGTACTTCAGATACAAAGAAAGGCAAAAACACTCACCAACTCTGACCTAAAGAGGAATGGGGGGAGACAACATGTAAATAACTGTGTACCTACTTGATATATACAGGGTAGGTGGAAAGCAGTCTCTAAGGGAATGAACTTCTAACAGCTGTAGGGACAAGAAGAGGCCTCTTGCTGAAAGCAGGATTTGACCTGTCTTCAAGGACGTTAAAAAGCAGAGGTAAAAAAAGAACACAGAACAAGGAGATGGAGTATGCTTTTTCACTGACTAAATTGTAGAGTACATCAAGGGGGATAAAGAGTAAGAGGAATGGAACAGTAAGAAGAATCCAGGTAGTAGCAAATTTTAAATTCCAAGTAGAGGACTTTATATTTGATCCTAGAGGTTATAGTCAACCATTGGAGTTTGAGTAGGGAGGTGATATGTTTGTGCTTTAGGAAAAATCTCTTTGGCAGCTGAACCGATGATGCATATAGTAGTATGACATGAGGTAGGAAAGCCAAAAAGAAAACTCTTGTAATTAGTCAGAACAAGAAGTAAAGAAGACCTTTATGAGGGTAGTGGCTGTGGGAGTGGATATCCAAGAGAAATGGGGTGACGTTGGAAACAAGACAGGACAGCAGAGAGACCTGTCTCTGTCACCTGAACATGTCATGGATATGTGCAGTGAGTTTGCATAAAGAATAAATGATGATAGCAAACCTATAAGATAGGTGACTGGGAGGATAGTGGGGCCCATGACAATAATAGGCAGTTTGGGAAGATGAGAGATTCTGGGGGAAAAGATGAATTCTGTTTCAGAGTTTGAGTTGCCTGCCCATAGTCCAGCTTCTTAAACTATGAGTTGAGACCTACATGCAATCTTGAAACTGATTGTGAGGTTGGTGAAATTATTATCAGCAAATATTTGCTATATACCTACTTTATGAACCTATATAACTGAGATCATATAAACATTTCTCAGGAGAAAAGGGGTCACAAGTGGGAAAAGTTTGAGAAGCCATAGCCTATAGGATATCCATTTCAAAATGTCTAAGAGACAGTTGGTGGTGTGGGAGATTTTAGAATCATTGGCATAGAAATGATAATTGAATCCATGGGGCCTAATGAGATAATCACAGGAAATAGTATAGAGGGAGAAGAGAAGAGGGCCCAGGAGAAAACCTGGGGGGACACTCACAGACAGTGATTACCTGGAGTATGATCCAGCAAAAAACTACTGAAATGAAATGGTCAGATAGAAGAATGAAGAAAGAATAGGATCTTGAAAACTTAGAAAGGCTAGAGTACCCAGGAGAAAATGATGATTGACAGAGTTAAAGGCTTCAGAAAGATCAAGGATGCAGACTGAGATAAGGCCATTAGATTTGGCAATTAAGAGATCAGTGAGTGGTAACTTCAGAAAGTTCAAGTTCATTTGAATAATGAGGTTGGGAGCCGGATTGCAGAGGGTTCAGAAGAGAGTGAGAGGAGGGGAAGTGGATGCACTTGCTGTAGGCAGCTTTCTTAAAGGGTTTAGCCCAAAAGGATAGAAGAGATAGCAGACAATGGTTAAGCTGCTCAGGTCAGATCAAGTGAGGGTGATTTAAGGAAGGAGCAAGATAACCAACTTGTTTGTATGAAGCTGGAAGGAAGCAGTAGATAAGGAAAAATTAAAGATTAGTGAGAGAGTGAGGATGAGGGCTGGAGCATTTTGAAGAAAAAGAGAGAGGAAGGGATTAAGAATTAATAGAGATTTTCCTTGCCAAAGAGCCACCTCTTCATCAGAAACAAGAGCAAAAGAGATAGTGAAACATTTGAATGATGTGAATTGAGGAGAGGAAAGGGAGTTCTCCGGAAAGGCCTTAGGCTTTTGTTTTTGGTTTGGGGGTTTATTTTTTCATGAAGCAAAAGATGAAGTTCTCAGTCTAAAGAGTGGGAGGGGGTATGGTGGGAAGCTTGAGGAGATAAGATGTGAGAGATCAGTCCCCCCTAGCATGCACGGTAGTGGCCTGTGTGTGTACTTATGATGAGAATGGAATACTTACTGGTCGCCTGACTTCAAAAGGACATGTACGAGGTCAACAGTAGCTTATGTTGCAATGAATTTAAGGGGGATAAGACCTGAAAAAAAGGCCTTGGTCCATCTCTATTCTCAAAGAATTATATTGCTTGTCTTTGCATATTCAAGGTACCAGGCAAATGTCCTAACCTACTGTTTACTAAACTCATGATTCCATCTTGCATCTATCCCCTCTTCATCTCTATCTCTTAGAATCCCTAATTTCCTTTAAGGCTCAGTTCAGGTGCCACTTCGTACTTGAGGAGGCTACTTTAGGAAGGGGCTATTATGGATGTTGTTGTTTGTTTTATTTCATCTTTATATTGTTGGAACCTAGCACAGAGACTTGCAGGTAGTAGATACTTGATAAATATTTGTTGGACTGGATTGGATATAAGGTTTCATTTCAAGATCATCCTTAGAAGGAGCTATAATGTGGTTGCAGGAACTCCCTCTATGACCCAAATATATCAAGGCTCTGTGATGAGTCAGCATGAGGACTTCCTCTAACAAGCTGGATGGAGCAGATCACAACATATTCAGAATTTACTATGTTAATTATAGATAGAATGTTGCCTTATGCTCAGAGAGATGATGTGACTTGCCCATGGTGATGCAGCTAATGATTATCAAAGGCATTTGAACTCAACTTCTCCAGACTTCAAGAGCAATTGTGCCATATTGCCTATCTACCTGAAAATAATCTCAAACTACCAAAAAAGTGCTTGAGAAACCAGGTTAAAAAATCCAGAGCAAACTGATGGAGTAAAAATGCCCCCATGACAAGTTTGCTTGCTTCAGCTTTTCTGCCCTAGCAGCTGACAGGCTGATTGGTGCCAACTTTTGACATTTTCCCAATGTCTGTCAGATTTGTCAAGCATTTGTAGCAATAGAAGTACATCAGAAATAGAGGTGTTTTGACAAAAGCATCTTTGGCGTCACAGGAGCCCAACAAAAACTTCCCTATTATGTCCTGAAAAATAAACAGCAGAGCAAGGAGCTGGTTATGCCTACCTAGTGCCAACTGGGAGAGCTCACCCTCTGAGATTCCTCTTGGAGCCTTCCATCCATCACTTTCTCGAAGGCCTACTTCACTTGCAGCAAGGCAGCTCTCTCTTTGTCCTGCCTTTCATCTGGGCTATTTTCAATCACTTTGGTTCCTTGAGTTCCAGCACTGCCAAGAAGAATTTCTGCCTCTGATAGGTTTTCCACAGTTACATAAGTGGTCTATGGCTCTAGCAAATGAAAACAGATGACATGGGACTTTCCACACTCTCCCACATCCCAGAATTTCATTTTCCATCTTTGCTAAAGTGAGTGAATTCATCACATTGGAAGTGACCACTCAGTTAAATGAAGGATTCTCCTATTATCTCTTCATCACCCCAGTTTAGCAAATGATAGTGTCCTTAGGCTCATTTTGTAAGTAAGGAAATGGGCTAAAAGAAGAGGCATGTTTCCCAACTGGAACCTCCCATCTAGCCTAGTCCCAGCACTCTGCTTAGCTTACTCATGGAATTGGTGCTGCAAGATCCTCTACTTGCTGACAAACATCTGTAGCAGCAGGGGCAGCATTACACATTGGCTGTGACCTGGAGCTCCATCCATCCGCCTTAGCAACCAACTTCCAAACAAGGTTGCCCCCTGGGGAAACTTTTCACAGCTGGAAATAATTTTCACATATATTACACAGCATCCCTTGTACCCATCATTTTATGGTTTCAGAGATTTCTAAGAGCATCTGACTAATTAAAAAGTTCCATGGGGAGACGGAGGAAACGTATCATCACCCTAATTCTGAGAATGGGGCCTGGCTGAGAAGCTGCATGGTGTCTGGAAAGAGCACCGGTATCAGAGAAGTCCTGAGTTTGAGTTCTCACGTTCTTTGTGTGACCATTGCAGAGAAGTGTGATGTGCTGGAAAGAATGCTGAACTTGGAGCCTGCAGAGAACATCTTGCCTGTGACCGTGATTAACATTGGGGTTATACTTATACTTATTACACTTATACTCTCGGAGCCTTGATTTCCTCATCTGTAAAATTGAAATAACTGCTGCAGTACTCTCCTGAGAGGTGTTAGGAGGCTTAAATGAGATGATTGTTGAAAACTGTTTTGTAAAGCTTCAGTATGCTATATTACCTTGAGTTCACTAATGGGGTTAATGGTTAGGGAAAGCTGTGTGTCACATAGGAAAGAACTCTGGATTTGGAGTCAAGAAGCTGCTTTGGAGTCCTAGCTCTGCTTACTTACAACCTATGTGACCTTGGGCAAGGAACTTCTCTCAGTGCCTCGATTTCTTCCTCTGTAAAAATGAGGGGTTTAGACTTGATGACCTTGTAGGCCATTTCCAGCTTTAAACCTGTAATCCTAAAAGAACTGAAGTTGAGATCCTTTGTACGTTTTACTGATGTGAACCGGATCACCATTTGAAACATGATTGGCTATTTCCCTCTCTAATATGCTACCTGGACTCTACCCAGGCTTCTTAAACTGTGAGATGTAAACCCCATATGGAGTCTCACAAGTGAATGTGGGGGTTGCAAAATTGTGATTTTATACCGATAAATGTTTGAATTGTACACCTCTTTTATCTATCTCCATAACCAGGGTCATGTAAAAATTTCTCTGATGAAAAGAGGTCTCAAATGGGAAAATTTTAAGAAGCCCTGTTCTAAGCAAGCAGGTCTTCTCTTAACTGCCACATGTGCTGCTTGTTCATAACTCATTGCTTTGCTCTGAGGGTCTTCCTCTCCTCTCTTGCCCCCAACCTCTATGGTCTCAGCCAATTCATACCATCCTCCTGAACTCAGCCCAAGGCTCATTTCCTTTAAGAAGCCTCTGACCCTTTTCTATTCTGTAATTTGGCTGTAGAGTTGGTGTTATTCTGTACTTTCAAATGGTGAGTTTTTTCCAACCATTTAGTGTGTCTTTGGAAGCAAGTTGTAAGCTTTTATGTAAAAGTCTTTATATCCCTGCACCCCTCAATCGGTCATGTATGATTTCAAGTGGCCACAAATGAATTTTTCCACTAGTCCTATGATGCCAATCCGAGTATGGGGAGATGATCTGAAGTTCTCAAAGGCTTTTTGGAACTTTGGCATTTTTCAACTGAGAACCCAGCAAAGTCTGCATTCCCTCACTATCCACAGGGGAATGAAGCCTTTACTCACTGCAACTCTTAAAGGTGATGGAAAGGTTCGGATCCATGTGGGTGGAGGGAGTCCCTAAGGTGCTAAAGCCTCATTTCTTATAAGTAGCAATCATATCTCTAGAGGACTTGGAAGTCTGCAAAGTCTTTTATATGCCTTATTCCATTTAAGGCTCACCACTGCTCTAAGTTAGTATTATATGTAATTTAATAGAATTAATTGTTAGACAATTACGGCATTATCATCTCTTCTGTGAATAAGGAAACTCAGGTTTGGAGAGGTGGAAGGACTTGCCCAGGAACAAACAGGTGGTACAGAGGCAAGATCCAACCCTCCATCATGCTGCCTCTCTGAAATATTAGAGTAGAAATGGTTTTTGGGCCTCTGAGACTGGTTTTTTTTCCTCTTTCTTGTGTCAGTTTTCTGCTGGCATTCCAAGCTACCAAAGAGATTCTTGATGCAATTGGAAACTTTTGTTGATTTTGTGCACATGACTGCTGATAACTGCCTGCCACTTGGGATTTTCTTGCTCATCTAGTCTGAGAGTGGTACTTCCTTCAAATCTACTTTTCTTTTTTTTTTTCCAGAAGATCACATTATTTTTTGTTCAGTATCGAAAGATCATTCTTACTAGAAGTGAGAGGCATTTGAGGTCAGGTGTAAGACTATATGCTTTCTAAATGAATAGTATCCCAACATCCCATGGCAATGCTGCCAAAGGATATCTTTTAGGCTTACTGACTGTGAATGATTTAGTTAAGCTACAACTGTGCCTGAAAATAACAAATGGCAAATCCATTATCAAGCAGCATGCCATGATTTCATAGTTTGAAAAATTGAAACAAAGGGGAATTCAGAGCAGAGAATTGAATTGGAACAAGGAAGAAAATGACACCATTTTCAGCATGATACTCTGTGGTTTGGAGAGAGATTATATTTAACAACATATACTCTCTAGCAATTAAGTGGAGTTTCTAATTGAGCCCCATTTTTCAGCCACAGGTGTAGACACAGATGTAGAAAATCAGGCAGCAAAAAGATTGGGGCGCCTTCCATGTGCACCGGTCTGTACCATGTGGGTACCCAATGTGCCACAGTGTAATTGAAATTCATCAAATCTTTGCCCATCAAATTGAAATAGGAAGGCAACACTTGCCATCTGTTGGTAGTCCTATGAGTTAAATGGCTCATTTAAAGAACCCTCAGAGGGTTTGAGGGATGGTTTGAGAAAGGTGTTTTCAGAACCCCCTAAGTATTTCTTGAGGTGAGGGCTATGAAACTGCAGATAGTGAAATAGCAAGTTGGTGAGGAGAGGCAAGAATTTAGAGTGAGTAATGTAAGTAAATGGACTCTAGTCCAATTGATTTTGACTAGGCAAACTAGCCTGTATAGACACAGTCCAAAATTCATCTTGGCCTTTTCTTAGTGTCAGGAGAAGGTCATGTGGCCTTTAGTGTTTTTGAGCACTTTGTATGAGTGAAACTGAATTAAGAAAGGCATTGTTATTCTTGTTTTTCCTTCATTTTTCAAAGAGGACCAATCATATTATGGGGTGATGTCTTGTCTCAATAGTGGATTGGCTTTAAATGAGGCAGAATTGAGCAAAGTTGTCAGGCTCTTTTCCAGAGTCATCAAAGGCCAACATCAAGACAAAAGTCAAAACTGCTAGCAGTGACCTGGGATACAGGAGATGACTTTGACATCTTTGATATGTGACCAAGCTCTAAGAGCAGGTCAGCTTAAAACAGCTTGTCTTTTAGTGTGGTATGGATAAATTTGGGAACCTTTGGACATTTGAGATTTGTCTATCAAAGACTAGGAAGTAACATGCAACAGAAAGAGGCCTTGACTCAGAATTTTGGTTCAGTCACTTGTTAGACCTGTGACCATAGGGGAGCTAATCATTCTGTCTGAATCTTAGTTTCCTAAACTGTAAAAAAAAAGTCTTATTACTTATACACCATGTCTCCTGTGGCTGCTATGAGGAATGGGCTATATGTGTGCTATATTATTAACACGAAAAACACAACAAAGGTTTGAAGTGCTGGCTCTCTCTCACTTGCCCTAAATGGGTCCCAAAAACTGACCACAAAATTGCATTTTCCCCACGTGAAGGTTATTACAGGTTTTTGGTTCAATGAATGCTAGATTTTTCACAGAGACTGTAGTTAAAATGAAATGTATCAAATTTGTGAAACCCAGGACTAAAACACAGTGGTACACTCACTGCATTTGGAGTCCAAGGATTTGGATCTTAGCCCTACCTCTCACTAGTTATGTGACCTTCTGCAAGTCTGTTTTCTGTTTCTGGGCCTCAGTTTCCACTATAAAACTAAAGTTGTCCTAGGCAATCCTGAGACTAATTCTAGTTCTAAAATTATAATCCTATATACCCTTTGCATTAACAACTGTGTTATGTTATTAACTGTCTAGGCATAGAATTTGCCTTCCTCATTAACATTCTAGTCTCTTTACTGAGCATTAATTTAGATCAGGGGTTCTTCACTGTTAGGTTCTTACTAAGTGCTCAGTTAGTAGAGCATGAGACTCTTAATTTCAGGGTCATGGGTTCGAGCCCCACGTTGGGCACCAAATTATAAAGTTCTGATCGTCTCTCAGTTGTAATCCTTCTCTGGGAGGAGGTTTCTTTTCTCTGTAAATCTTTTTCTCTGTCCTCTTCACTTGCAAATCGACAGGACATCTTCTCCTTGATCCAATCCAGAACTCCTCCTCCAGGCCACAGTCCCAACTCTGGCCCAGATTTGACTCACTCCTTGCTCAATGGTGTCTTCTTTTATCCTCCCAGAGAATGGGCGTGTGAGAACGCAAGGGCTTGTGGGAAAATTACTTCTCCCAATGAACTTGCTCCTCTTAAACATGCAAGCTCCTCCCCAGAAGTTCAAAGGGGTAAAACTCCCCTTAAAGGCCGGAACTAGAGAATTGTTAAGTACCAACTTAGCACTTAATAAGAACCTAATATCTCATTATCTCATTAGCACTCAGTAAGAACCTAACACTTCACCATTTTTGTGTCATGGACCCTTTGGTGATCTGCTGAAACCTATGAACTCCTTCTCAGAATCATGCTTCTAAATGCACAAAATAGAGTATGTAGGGTTACGTAAGAAATCAATCATATTGAATTGTGATTTCTTCCAAGTTCATGGACCCTTAGTTATAAAACTCTGGTATAGGTCATCTGTATGCTAGTTCTCATATGAAAAGAATAATTATAACTGACCTTTCTAGAAAAAGTGTTTGCAAATTGTTTTACATATATATGATCTCTTTTAGTCCTCACAACAGCTCTGAGAAATGGATAAAACACTTAATATTATGTGTATTTTACAGATGAGAATACTGAGTCACAGAATGGTATAATGACTCAACTAGGTTCACATAGTTCTTAGATGCCAGGGGGAGAGTAAAATCCTGATTTGCTGACTAGCAGTCCAGAGCTTGTTCTGTTGTGCCATATGACTGACTAAGGTGAGCCTGAAGCACATTGACAGTTAGATGCAGCCATGCTCTCCTGGTGTGTTGTAGTTTAAACCAATTCTCCAGAGAGAAACATGCTATGGTAGAAAGAGTATTGAGTTTGGAGTCAGAGGATCAGGGTCCCATTGCTATGTGTGTTCCTGTGTGACCTTGGCAAGTTACCCCTCTGGGCCTCAGTTGCTATCTGGAAAATGTAAGAGTTGAACTAGAAGAAAGTCCCCAAAGTCTCTGTGAACTTGAGTATTTTGGAAAAATGAGACTTTTAGTCCTCGTGGGAAAAGTGAGCTTTATTGCTTTCCGGAAGGCCTTGTGGAGATCGGTGGAGAAGGTATCGGCCTTTGGCAGTAAGCTCCTAAGCTTTTGGAATTGTTTTGGTTCTAGATCAACAACCTTGATCCCCAACCACAGCTGTCTCATATATAGCAGCAACTAGCCACAAGGGGGCTTTCTATTCTATTCCATTCTACACATTGTGCCTTTCTTGAATTCCAGTGGACACTGTATAGCCGCCAGTTTTCCTTTCCACAAATCACAAACAAATTAACTTCAGCATTTGGAGGATTATTGGAGATGCAATTGTTATTTTCCAATTTCACTTTGCTGTTATTTATTTTTATGCAACTGTGCAAACACAGGTGCATATTTGTGAATGCTTAATTTACTTGGAGGGCAGAATAGGAACATTTCGAAAATAGATGTCCTTTAGGAAGCTGTCTTTGCACCTCATTCATCCTTTTGAGGAATTCCACATTCAGAGCTATTCTTGCAATGTCTTCAGTGTTTTGCCATCCTTTGAAGTACAGCACAAAGTCACTGATGACACATTGCTCTATTGGTCTACGAGAGGTCACATTCTGTCTCTCGCATCCCTAGTGGTGACAGACTGCCTGCCTTGCTTTCTTCCTCCTCCCTTTCCTCCAGTCAGGCATGCCTAATTTTCAATAGCCTCAGTCCTACCCATGCTTTGATGCTGCTTCTGTCCCTGAGCAAGAAGCTTAGGAGGAGTAATAGCAAAGTCATTCTTGCTGCTGGGTGCTGTACCTGCTCTGTCTACAAACTTATCCTTGCCAAAGTCCCTCACCTCTTTTTAACTATTATAACTTTCCTCTCTTAACTTGACCTTGGCTACTCAGCTGCACCTTTCTCCTTAAGGCTGGTGTCCTGGGTAACTGGCCAATGCTTTCTTCTTGGACACCTACCTCTTGCCTGTTCTTTCTTGTCCTACTGATTGAATTGAGCCTGACTACTGCCTCCTCACTGAAATTTGGACTCTTTGGGTGTCTTCTGCATAAACTAGCCTCTTGGCCATGACACTTGCATTTCTAGTTCTTGGTATGCCAGACTTCTCCCCTAGTGCGAATACAAGTTCTGGGCCCTCTTGCTTTTTCCCATCTTGTGGCTCCCAGAATGTCAGTATGGATATTGTAGAATCACAGAATTTCAGAGTTGGAAGGAACTTCAGAGGCCATTTAGCTCTGCAAGAATCCTCTCCCATGCAGTCTTCACTTTGAAGTCTCCAGTGAGTAGGAGTTTACTAGTTCCTAAAGCAGCCCATTCTGCTTTTGGACAGCTCCAATTATTGCAGTTTTTCTTTGGCTGATGGAGATTATACCTGAATCTCTTAATTTCCAACTGTTGTTCTTTGTTGTGCTTTGGGGGACCAAGCAAAAGAATGCTAATCCCTATTTCACATGAGAGCCCTTCAAATAAATATACAAAACATTTCTGTCATTTCTCCTCCCTGCTCCTCCCACTAAACATCCCACTTCCTTTAACTGAGCCTCAAATGGCAAGAATACAAGAAGCCTTTCTATAAGAGGCTTGATAAAAAAGATCATCCAGACTCTATTTGGAGATCTCCGGTGAGAGAATTGATGACTTCCCAAGGTAGCTGATTCCACATTTGGAAAGCTTTCATCATTAGGAAGTTTTTTCCTTATGTAGAGCCCAAAATAAGCTTAAGTGTAGGCCATTAAGCACAGGCTATATGAGGGCAATTCAGGGATTTTGTGAAGGGGATTCTAGCACCAAATAAGTTTTAGGAGCCTGCCTGCCTGCCTGCCCGCCCAACTTTGTCAGTATCACAATTTAGCAACTGACACCCAGTTATCTTCCAGCTTTTTTCAATTAGAGTCTGAGGATGGGAGCTTTAACAGTCATGGGCCTACTTGACTCCAAACTAGGACAGTGGTCACCAGATTAATGTTATTTTGTTGTAAATAAGCCAGGATGCCTTTGATTAAAAGTTGAATTCATCCCTTAAAAGGGGAGAGACCATCCAGTGTTTGGAAAGCAGATGTTTCTCACCCTTAGGGGAGAAGAGCATGTGAACTGAATAGCATGGTCCTATTAGGTGATGCTTTGCATCCCCTGCCTTCACTCCATTAGAAAGTCTTTTCTGTTTCCAGTGGATAAAATGGAAGACGTCCACTTGGCTTTTCTTCCTCCTTTCTTGTGGCTTAATGAAAGTCAGCATTAGGTTGGAGACAGATATTAACCGGTAATCTGTTGCCATCAGCCTTTCAGAAATACTTATATGTTTCATTTTGGGAGGGTTACTGGTAAGAATTCTTTCTTCACCATGCAGGAGTTAATTTCAATAATTTGTATGTTTGACTTGAACAAGGAATTTCCCTTGATAATCAATCCATGTGCTTTAGTAGTATCCATTAAATGCCACTGTCTTTTTATCTAGTAAACTGTGTGTTTATTTTGTGGTGGTCAGTTTCCAGAGCACTCTAGTGGCCACCACGGAAAGAGATACATACTCAGGTGAAATTAATACCCTTACTTAACAGATTTGATGTACTGAGGTCTTGTTCACTGCTTCTGATATAAGGGTATGGGTAGTTGAATTATTAGGGAGATGCTAACATGCCTCCAGTATTCTGGACAGTCAAAACTTCAAAAAATCTGTGATCTCATTGATGTGGGTATCAATCAGTTAATCAATTAAGCATTTGTTGTGTTACTTCTAAATGGCAGGCACTGTGCTTCACTCTAGAGATACAAATTCCTTCCCTTAAGGAATTTACATTTCACTGGAGAGAACAATGTGCACATGCAAGTGAATATCAATATAGACAAAGGAATTAAAAGGCACTTTTGAGGGCAAAGAGGCAATAGCAGCTTGAACAATCAGAAAGGGCTTGAAGTAGCAGGTAGCATGTAGGCACAAGCTGGAAATAAGCTAAGGATTCCGAGAGGTAAAGGTGAGGAGAGAGTATATGCCAGGAAGAGAAATGGGAGATGCTCAGTACAAATGAAGAGGAAACCCCAAAACTCTGAAAAATCCTTAAAAGAGAAAACCTCCTTGGACTCTGCCTCAGTAAGAGGACTCCACTCCAAGTACAGTTTCATCTTTGTTATCTGGGTGGGGACGCCTCAGTCCTGAAACCCATTGAATTCAATTCAAATTCTAACCCTGGCTGAAACCCCAGCCCAGAGCCAACCTGGGACTCCACCCACGAACCCCCTTCAACTTTTAGCCAAAGCCCCCTATTATAAAAGAGCCAGACTGGAGTCCTCTCTTTGCAGAGGTCCCAAACATGGCAGCCTTATGCTTGGCACCAAGGATCTCTGTGCACTGGAACCCTGGTTCCGGTGCCTTTTATCTCTACCTTCAACTTTACTAACTAGACTTTACTTAAAAACCCCATAATAAACCTCTTTTATCAAGCTATGTTTTCGGGTCTGTAAATTCCTTTACAGGGGACTCTTGTGCCGCCCCTAGACCTCATTTAACTCCCTATCCTTGTACCGAATCCAAAGGGATTGCAGGGGAGCTCTATTTTACTCCCTATACCCTGAACCTCACACTAGACCTGAATTAAACCTAATTTCATTTAGGTACCCCAATTCTAAACCTCATCACGAAGACCAGCTAATTAGGTCAATATGGTTGGAACATAGAATGTATGAAAAAGCATGCTTTTTGATAAACCTGGAGAGGCAAATGAAAGGTGATGGGAAGCTGAGAAGGAGTGGTCAGGTAGGTAGGAGAGAATCAAAAGAGAAAAAACTCAGAGGAGAGTGTATCTAAGAAGAAAAGAGTAGTCAGCAGTTTCTTGCTACATACAAATCAGGAATGAAAAGGTCCTTGAATTTGGTAATTAAGGAATCAGTAGAAAAATTTGGAGAGACCACTTTTGGTTGAATAATAAAGTCTGAAATCATATTACTAAGGGTTGAGAAGTGAGTGCAAGAAGAGAAGGTAGACATACCACATCTAAAAAGCTTTGCCTATGAGTTTGCCTAAAAAAAAAAAAAAAAAAAAAAAAAAAAAAAGGAGATACTGAATGATAGAGACACTGATGAGAGAGGCAACTGAGAATTTATCTAAAGATGAAGAAAAACTGAGCTTTTTATGGGGAGCAAATAGAGAAGATATTTAAAAGTAGATGAAAAGCTAGGTATAATGGTTGCAGAAATCTAAGGGAGAAAAACAAGAAGTAAAAGGATCAAGGGTAAAAGTAGAAAGGATGACCTCAGTGAGAAGGATCACTTCTTTATCAAAGAATGAAGTAAATGAAGAAAGAATAGGGCATGGCATAAAAGGATTTTGATATATATGGATGAGGGGAGTAGAGAGAGGTCACTGAATATGTCTTTTATTTGCTCTTTTATTCCATATTCTCCTTTACTTCTCTATATTTGTTTTTTCAATAAGTTCTCTCTTTCATATCTTTGGAGAGATGTACCATCATGGATTCAGACTTTTCTATCCAGTTAAAAATAAAGAGCACAAGTAGATAAAACAAGAGGAAAAATACTAAAAATCAAAGAAGACATATAAAAGACTTCACACATCTTTAAATATTGTAAGGCAAAGGAAATGGAGTTTCCTTCCTTCTGAGATCTTGACTGGTTTTAATCTATATTCCCCCACCATTTATTTTAGGACTTTGATAACCTCAGGAACTAGGTTATGCAGACCTGGTTACCACATTTGTATTTTTATCTCTGACACAGCATAGTATGCAGCACATAGTAAGCACTTAATAAATTCTTATTCATTCATGGATACATTTCGTTTATAGAGACATTTACTCCAGTTCTTCATAGTTCTTTATTTGTAATGTGTTGAAATCTGCTCGTGTTAACCATATGCTTTTTCTGTCACCCTCTGAGTGATAGTAATTTTTAATTCTTCAGAGACTGTCGTATTCTATGTTTCATAAACATACAATAACACTGGTAGAATTTGTATTAAAAAAAAACTATTGGCATTTGTATCCTTAATCAGACCACTTATAAGTGCTATACCTTTCTTTTTTAATTAATTTATTTTCATATACATTGTTTTATGAATCATGTTGGGAGAGAAAAATCAGAACAAAAGGGAAAAGCTATGAGAGAGAGAGAAAACAGAAAAAAGAAACAAACTTAGTATGTTCATAGTTCTTTTTCTTGATACAGATGGCATTTTCTGTCCAAAGTCTATTGAGATTGCCTTGAATCACTGAACCACTGAACCACTGAGAAGAACCAAGTCTTTCATAGTTGATCATTGCACATTCTTGCTGTTATTGTGTACAATACATTCCTGGTTCTGCTTGTTTCTCTCAGCACTGGTTTGTCTTCTATAATCAGCTTGTTCATCATTTTTATAGAACAAATAATAATATTCCATTATATCCATATACCACAGCTTATTTGGCCATTCCTCAATGGATGGGCATCCACTTCTTTTTCAATTCTTTGTTATCACAAAAAGAGGTGCTACAAATATTTTTGCACATGTGGGTCCCTTTCCCTCCTTTGTGATTTCCTTTGGATACGCTGCTAATTCAAAGGGTATGAACAGTTTTATAGCCCTTTGAGCATAGTTCTAGATTGTTCTCCAGAACGGTTGGATCATTTCATAACTACACCAACAATGCATTAGTGCCCTAGTTTTTTTTTTTAATTAATTTTATAATTATAAAATTTTTTGACAAGTATATATATACATGAGTAATTTTTTTATAACATTATCCCTTGTATTCATTATTCCAAATTATCCCCTCCCTCCATTTACTCCCTCCCCTAGATGACAGGCAATCCCATACATATTAAATGTGTTACAGTATAACCTAGGTACAATATATGTGTGTAAAACCGAATTTCTTGTTGCACGTTAAGAATTGGGTTCCGAAGGTATAAGTAACCTGGGTAGATAGACAGTAGTGCTAACAATTTACATTCACTTCCCAGTGTTCCTTCTCTGGGTGTAGTTATTTCTGTCCATCATTGATCAACTGGAAGTGAGTTGGATCTTCTTTATGTTGAAGATATCCACTTCAATCAGAATACATCATCATACAGCATTGAAGTGTACAGCGATCTTCTGGTTCTGCTCGTTTCACTCAGCATCAGTTCATGCAAGTCTCTCCAAGCCTTTCTGAATTCATCCTGCTGGTCATTTCTTACAGAGCAATAATATTCCATAACCTTCATATACCATAATTTACCCAACCATTCTCCAATTGATGGGCATCCATTCATCTTCCAGTTTCTAGCCACTACGAAAAGAGCTGCTACAAACATTTTGAGTGCCCTAGTTTTTCCACATCCCCTTCAACATTTTATCATTATGTATTCCTCTTATCCTAGCCAAATTGAGAGGTGTGAGGTGGTACAGAGTTGTTTTAATTTTCATTTATCTAGACTATTATGATTAGAGCATTTTTTCATATCACTATAGATGGCTTTAATTTTGTCATCTCATTATGCCTTAATGTGTAGCCTAAAGTTATATTATTTGGGGGGCTCCCACAGATCCAAACAGAGTTTGCTACCTAATGTGTGCAAAGCACTATGGTAAGCCATGTAATTTAGAAAAAAAAATGTTTAGATGAAGCATGGCCCATGTCCTCAAGAAACTCATTCTAGTAGGCAGATAAGACAGCAATATAATCTTAGTACAAAATATTTCCCAATACATTTATTAGTAGTTGAAAATGGTACAATGGGAAACCTAAAGAATGTGGTTGTTTCATAGTAGGGATGAGAAAAGGCTTCCTGAAGGAGATGGCATTTGAGATAGGCCTTAGAGAATAGACTGCTAATTCAGGAAATGAAGGTAGTAAACAAATCAAACTGATATTTGATGTTCTTTGATCCAACTCATTTAATCTACAGAAGCTTACACTTAATGATTGTTTTGGGTCAAAATGTAGCAGAGAGGTATTAGTAATTTAATTTCCTCCTCCATCATCATCATCATCATCATCATCATCATCATCCCAACTAAGATATTTCAAGCTCAGATCAAAATCACTGGAGTGTTCCAAAATCACAGGTCAGCATAATCTGGTTTTACTCTTTTGGCTTTGAAATGGCCTCAAGTGATTCAATCACCATTTATCTCCCTGTATTTAGTGCTTGCTCACCTATTTATATTGTTGTTCATTTCTAGTTTACTCCAAACCATATCAACAGTAATAATAAATATTTCTTATACCAGAGTGTAAAGACCATAATGTCACTGCTTCACTGTCCTCTGACACCAGTCTTATAATAGGGCTTGGTTATATTCTAAAAATTACATCCAAATATAATTGGAAAAAGGCTGTCTCAAAAAGAATACTCCTAGTTGTTAATTTTTGTTAGAGTGAAGTTATGGTAGCTCATTGAAATTTAATTGCTAATGGGTTATAAGATCTTAGGCACTACAGGCTTAGCATCTGTCTCCTTTTAGTGTCTCAATTATCACCACGATAATTTAATGGCATCATGTTAGACATGCTAATGAATGGCACCCTGTTCATTTAGATTAACTTCATTTTCAGTAGGTTATAGGTTTCAGCCAGGCTTTTGAAGCTTCAAAAAGACAGTCTAAGCAGACAATCTAACTTACACTATGACCAACAGGATATACTTTCTTTCAACAATTCATTCAGTAGTCTACCAGGATCACACTGATCCAATCACTGGATTGTTGTATAAATAAAGTCTCTAGGTAAAGCTGCCCTGCAAATTCTTTGGTCTTTTATGTAAAATAATTCCATAAATACCATTTAGAGTTTCACTTCATTCATGTGACTAATTTATCCATTTGTGATTAATGGTCCATTAGTAAACAGAGTACTATTTTTTATTTTATTTTATTTTATTTTGGTAATCAGATGTTTATTAGCTTATCTTTTCACATATTCTTCCATGTTTTTTTTTTGTTTGTTTGTTTGTTTGTTTTTTGTTGTTGTTTTGTTTTTTTTGCTGAAACAATTGGGGTTACACAGCTAGGAAGTGTTAACTTTCTGAGATCACATTTGAACTCAGGTTCTCCTAACTTCAAGGCTGGTGCTCTATCCACTATGCCACCTAGCTGCCCCTTTGTTCTATTTCTTTGTTCTTTTAATTAATTTTCTGTAGCATAACTTTGCTCTGGTTGATGAATATTGAAGAAACAATTTGTGCTTCTTATCCATGATAACAAATCTAATGATATGTAAATCTCACACTGTTGCCACAGGGTCTGGTGACCTGTGGCCATTCTTTCTTTTAACTGTCACTGTGGTTTTCCCTGTTTATTCTTCTGGGGATGAATTTTCAGCAGGAAACATAGGCTCCCCAATATTTCATTTTGTCCTTAGGAAAGTTGCTACTTATAAGTTCCTAGTTTTAGAAGTGATTATGGGCTCAGAGTCTAGGTTTTCCCCAGTAAGGAGAGAGAAGTAAAAAAATAAATAAAATAAAGTAGCCAGCCTATTTTTTTTTTCTTTTCTTTTCTCTTTCTTTCTTTCTTTTTTTTTTTTTTTTAAAGTAGCCAGTCTATAACCAAGAATCAGGCTTGGTATGAGAAGTTTGTTTTCACACAGAAAAAAAGAAAAAAGAAAGCTATAAAGAAACAACAGAATTATTAGAACAGAATCCAGTAACTTATGACTCCTATCTAGTAAACTCAGTTGGGAGGTTAAAAGTCAAGTTTCCTTGGGACACAGTTTCTCTTTTAGGACATTCATTAGCTGTTTTATATTTCCTTTCCACTGAGCTCAAACACCAAATGTGATCTTCTCTCCAGTGCTTTCATTTTCTCTTTGGGGACTGTTCCTTTGCTACCTGTCTGCTCTCACTGCCACTACACTCCCCAAACACCTGAGTAGTGCCTACTGCTTCTTGCCAGCACTTAAAAGATCTTTGGATGTTCATGAGATCAAGATATTTTGTAAGAAACACACCTGAAGGGTGGGGCAACGTGGGGACCTGGTTCAAATCCAGCTAATTGAATTCCCTCTTCACTTAGGAAGCACTGGCCTCCACCACCATTATTGTGTTAAGTAGAACGGCCTCCTCCAGCCCAGCTTGCTGCCCAGAGTAAAGAAGTCCAGAGGGCCTCTAATTCAAAGGTGCTGCTTTTTCTACTCAGTGTGGCACTTGTATTACCAGCTTTTCCGAGCAGCATCGTATTAGAGAAACTCAATCTAGACATGAGTCCTGCTTACCAGGAAGAAGGCAGAGGATATTTGTGCATGCTGAAGTTTCTATGTGCTTCCCTTGGGGTAGAATGTGAATATTTGTTCATGCTCCCAAGTGGAGGTGAAGAGTCCATTCATTTGATTGGCATGCTGTAAGGACAGCCACTAGGGGGTGCTATATAAACAGTTACTATTTGAATGATTTGTAACTTGCTATACAGTACAGAAAAAAGAATTATTCCTCTGTTTTTTAATAGTCACGTATGAAGAGTTCAAAGAAAAGACAGAGTTTGCTGCCAAGACACATATGCACACACAAGATTTGTAAGCTTGGTTGAATCCCCATGTTGTCGTCAGAATTAATTCCACGTTGATTTTTTTTTTAAGCACATGCGACTAAAAGAAGGAAAAGGCAAAAATCCTGAAAGGGTTACACTAGATTCAAGAGAGAATTCTGTGCCTAGGTGACTGGATTAGTACTAGAATGAGTTAATGAAGGTTTGAGAATATCCTTTCTTTTAGGATTTAAAAATAATGTCCTTGTGCATTGGTCTAGAATAGTGCCATTGCAGCTGGACTTAGTGAATCAGATTCAATTCATTTCAATTTACCTAAGTCATTTATTATGCATCATCTCAGTGCGAGGCACTGTGCTTGATGTTAGGAAGACAAATTCTTCTTACCTCATCATCTGCTCTGCAGAACTCTGAGAATATCAACAAAGTTGATAACATGTGGAATATTTTTACTTCATTCAG
The DNA here is from genome assembly GCF_048593235.1 of Sminthopsis crassicaudata. Taxonomy (NCBI): domain Eukaryota; kingdom Metazoa; phylum Chordata; class Mammalia; order Dasyuromorphia; family Dasyuridae; genus Sminthopsis; species Sminthopsis crassicaudata. Next base: position 37,894,537 of record NC_133623.1, read on the forward strand.
AGGTTCCAATCCAGCATATGTTTTATATGAGTTTAACTGGAGATAAATAGAGACATTGTTTAGCTAAGTATGCTTTATGCAGTATCTCCCTTGTGCTATTTGAGAAAAATGGTCTCTTTTTGCACCTCTTAATATGGGAATAGAATGTTTCTCAAACCCTGCCCATATCTACATGAGCACAATGAAGACTTTGGGTATTATTTAGATAACTGGATAAATAAACATCACTCTATGAGGAAAGGAGCCTGATTCTCTCCCAAGGATAATTAAGAATAGTGAGTATAAATGAGAGGAAAATGGATTCACGTTAACGAAATGATTTGTCCAAGTTCACACAGGTAGCATAAACAAATGGCAAAGTCAAAATGATGACTCCAAGTCTGGAGCTCTTTCCAGAGAACATCTGAAAACAGTCTCCTAAGACTTTTCTTTTTCAGGCTGAACATCTCCATTTCCTTCAAGTAATCCTTTTTATGGAGGTAGCTAGTTGGTTCTGGAGTGGATATAATGCTGGGCTTTGGAGTACAGCAGACTCATCTTCCTGAGTTCAAATAAGTCCTCAGACACTTCCTAGCTGTGTGACCCTGTGTAAGTCACTTTACTCTTTTTGCCTCGGTTTTCTTTTCTATGAAATGAGCTGGAGAAGGAAATGGCAAACCACTCCAGCATCTCTGCCAAGATGATGCCCAAATGAAGTCAAGAAGAGTTAGACACAGCTGAACAAAAACAAAAACAAAAATCCAATAATGACTCTGCTTTCAGACCCTTTAGCATCCAGTTTACCAGTTTCCTTCTTAGAATTCAGTGTCCAGAATTGAACACAATTAGGTAGATGTAGTCTAACCAGATCAGAGGACAACAAAACAATCACTTACCTTATTTTAGATGCTATGTTCCTCTTAGTGCAATCTAAGTACACCATTAGCTTTTTTATTGCTGTGTTTAAATGATGGCTTATATTGAGCTTTCTATCCTTATTTCAAGGTAGAGATTGCCATCTGCTATGAGTTGGACTAGATGCCTACTGAGGTCCCTTCTACCTGTGACACTGATTCTATGAGATTAACAGTAAAATGGCATAGAGGGAAAAGAGAAGGCCCAAACCAGAGTCCCATGGGATGCTGATAATTAGCAGAATGAAATTGCAGCAAAGAAGACTGGGAAAGAGCAGTCAGGGAAGAGGAGAACCAAAGAAAGTGACTGTTACTCAAGCCTAGAGAGGAGAGAACATCAAGTAAAAGAGAGTGATCCACAGTGTTAATGATCACAAGACAGTCCAAGAAGGATGAGGATTGAGAAAATGCTATATATGATATTATATTATCATATACAAATATATGTGTGTGTATCTATCTATATATCTATATCTATATATATAGATATATATGTGTGTGTGTGTGTGTGTGTGTGTGTATACATTTGATAGTAGATTATTAGCAGCTTTGGAGAAAGCAGTTTCTTTTTTTTTAATAATAGCTTTTTATTTTCAAAATACATGCAAAGATATTTTTCAACATTCACCCTTGCAAAACCTAGTGTTACAAATTGTTCCTCCCTCCCTTCCCTCACCCCTCGTCCCTAGACAGTAAATAATCTAATCCATGTTAAACATATGCAGGTCTTTTATACATATTTCCACAATTATCCTACAAGAAAAATCAGATAAAAAAGGAAAAAAAAAGAGAAAGAAAACAAAAGGCAAGCAAACAACAACAAAAAATGTGAAAATACTATGTTGTGATCCACATTCAGTCTCCATAGTCCTTTTTCTGGATGCAGATGGCTTCAGTTTCAATGAAATGATGAGGTCAAGAGTAGAGAGTAAGGAAGAACGTGAGAGGAAAGAAAGTAGAGGCATCTATTGTTGATAGCCATCTCAAGGAGTTGAGCCACAAAATGCAAGATTCATATGGAACAGTAAGAGGGGATGGATGATACAGTAAGGGTTTTTTTTAGGTTGGGGGAGGCGCAGGCATGTTTATAGGGTGTAGGGAAGTAGCCCATAAAGAGATTAAGTATAAATGAAATTGTAGATGATAGAGGAGATAATCTGTTGGAGAAGATGGGATGGGATGGAATCACTTGGGCCCATAGAATGATTTCCCTTGGCAAGGAGAAGGCCACCTTTTCATATAAGATATAAGTGAAGGATAAGTGAATAGCAGAATGCCACATGTGAGATGAGAAGGGGAGAAGAGTCAACTCTTGGTGAATGACCATAATTTTTCAGTAAAAGCGGAGGTTTTCATCTAAGGGGGAAGGGGAGCCATGTAAGATTCAAGGAGGGTTTGGAAGGGCCACTTCAAGTGATAAATTAGTATCTCTTGTTATTAAAAGAATCAGAGGGTTCCAATGTGCTAGTAAATTATCCATGAATTATTTATGGGAAAGACTGAAAAAGCATTACACATTTTTAAAAAGGCATGGAGAAATGGGCTAGAATCTGTATTGGTGGTAGGAGGAAGAACATCAGTGAAATCAAGGATCATTCAAAGTAACAAAATAACAATATAATTCAGTAATGTTAAAAGGCGGTGCAGTGTGGTGGAAAGAAAAAAGAAAGCCTAGCTTGGATCTTTTCTCAGCTTTTCCAATAAATTGTGTGATTTTGAGCAAACCATTTCACATCTCTATAGAGAGCCTAAATTTCCTCCTCTGTAAAATCAGAGGTTTAAATAGCATGACCTCTAAGGTTGTCTACCCTTTCAGATCTAGATATATGGTCCTATGATCCTCTTGGGATTAGAAGGTATTCCTGTACAAATTATTAAATTGTGATCACAGTGATATGGTAACTCCTCCTTCCACAGCAAATCATGCATCTTTTCTTGTCCCATATGATTCTTGTTGTTGTGTTCCCATATAATCTGTATAAATATATAAATATGATACTTTGGAGCAACCTAAGAGTTTTTTAGTCCTTTTGTTTCTCAAACCAGAGCCATATTTTTAAATATAGTTTTCACCATGTTCCTTAATGTTCTCTTTGCACTGAAGTCATAGAGTATTAAAGTTTGGAGGATCTCAAGTTCTTTTTAACATTTTCTTACCTTTCTATCCTTTGCATTAGACGTTGATATTGTTCAAGCTGCAGTCATCTTCATAGTGGTCTTTTCTGAGTTCATCAGAAGCACTTGAGAATGAGATGACAATGTATTTCATGACATGATGTTCCTTGTCAAAATCTTTTTTTCCAGGCTGGAAGTACAGTGGTCATTCATGGGTTCAATACCCATTATTGATAGACACAGAATCTTCAACTTGCTGTTTCTGAATCTATACACATGCGCGCACACACACACACACACACACACACACACACACACAGACACACAGACTTAGTATATACATATGATTAGCTGGAGCCCTACTACAGCTCATAACTTTTGAGCTCAATCCACTTGTCTCATCCTCCTAAGATCAAGAATTACAGGCATGCATCACAAAGCCTGATGTCAAATGCTTCTTGACTTGCTGTATTGCCTTCGAGCACATGATGAAACTAACTGTGGCAAACTATGTTGGTCTCTCTAGGGTCAACCTCTGAACTTCCCTCCCATTTAGCTGAAATTTTCTTTTTTTTCCTGTTCATGTTTGTTTTAAATTTATCAGTATTGCTGTGCTTCATGTTTTTCAAGCATATATGCCTAATTTTTGGTTACTTGATAAAGACTTCATATTTATTGTACCTATAGTTGTTAATGTTTATAGAGAGTCTAAAAACTCCTGAGTTTTAATATTCTCTACCCTTTTTTCCTGCCACCCAGATACTGTCACTGTGGAAAAACAAAGGGGCAACACAAGCCATCTAGTATTTTTCTCCTTGTTTCATGATTTGCTGTTGCCATGTGATTCATCTAATAATCAACTTACTGCTAATGAGACTACCATAATATTGTAACAATCTCAAGATTATTTGGACAGTAATTGGAATTTCTCATAAATATTGCAATTTTTTGGATATTCAAAAATATTGAATTTTCAGGTAGCCATAATATCTCCAGCTGCCCCTAATTTACAAACTTAAATTGTTAAAGCTACAAATGCTGCATTTATAAAATCCTAGGTGTTTAACATTAAAAAGAACTAAATTGAGTTCAACCAAGCATTACTAAAAATGGCAAAGTATTAGAGACTTTTCAAAGAACATATCATACAATTTACTTTAACATCATTGAATTTAGAGCCAGAAGGGAATTTAGAGGTCATCTAGTCCAAACTCCTCATTTTTCAGAGGAGGATGTAAGGCCTAGAGAGGGAAGAAAGTTGGTACAGAAACCAGTTCTCCTGGCATCTGATTTCTTGTCTTTCCACTCCAGTGTCTTACCTCATAAACATAGTTGAGAGTATTGTACACTTCTAGATTTCATCCCCCAAATGTCCCCAGTTCCTCATTATGACATGAAAGTATTACTGAGTTCCCAAAGCTCATGCTCACAGATTCAAAGTTCTAACAGATTCTACCAAACTAGAAAGCCTTTAGGCTTACTATTGGGGAAAGATTGTGCCTCCTGCTGAGGAACTACTATAGCTAAGTAGGAGAGATTTATTATCAGAAAGTAACTACCATGCAATTAATTCTTGAGCCATAGTCATCCATGAAACAAAGAAAAATATAAAATGGATCCTAGTCCTGTTTGATTCTCTTCTACTTCCACAATGATGATGGCAGAGTAGTACAAAAAGGGTCCACAAGTGTTAAGAACTTCACAGGTTGGAGATGCTAAATGTGAGAAGTTTGTACAGTAGACTGAAACACTGTTAGAAAACTATATCAATATTGGATATTGTCATTATAAGTGAAACTAGCAGACTTAAAGAAATCACACCTACATGGAAGGATGGCTCATGGGATCTTCTTAGAGAATTAATAAGGGGGTTAAAGGAGTTGGTTTCATGGTACATCCAAAAGCATGAAACATCATTCCATAGAGCTTGGTTGTCTTACACTGTAGTGCTCATGATTACCAGAGGCAAAAATCCTCCTACGAAGGGTTTACTTGCCATCAGGCTCAGCAAATAACTGACTTTGCTATTCTAATAGACAGTGTCAAAGTACAAATCCAAGTAGAAATACAGTTCATTAATTTACTAATTGTTCTCAGTGAATATTAGACATTCAGATTGTCTGGCCATATGCAATTATAGTTGCCTCTTTCCTAATTTAACAATATTCATTTTAACTTCATTCTGGTTTTTTTTTTGGTTTTTTTTTTTACCTGCACTTAAACATCTGGAAGTGTTCTCTAAAGAACATCACCTCACTGTCTGAGTAGACATGTCTGTATCCTGAGTGATTAATGATGAGGTAAAGCATTAGGGCCATTTATTTTAAAATGTAATTAACCTTTGCTATCATTTCACATGTTTTGGTATGGTTTTTCTCAGTGACAGTTTAATGATTATTCTCATTTAGAGTTGAAGAAGAGTTTCCTAGGCCAAGTGTAATCATTTTTAGGATAGAAAATGTCTCTTACTTTTGTATTGAATGAAATAACAAAACTTCTGCTTCAAATCCCATAAACATTTAATAACATTTATTAAATGGCAGTGATAGCATATATCCAACATTGCTAGAAAAATCTCATTTGACTGACTTAACCAGTTGTCATTCAGGATGGTTGTTGTTTGTAAATAAAGGGATACAAGGTCCTTTTAGTGCCAAACTCTTGATTTTTCAATCTAACAATGAGGAGTAGTGATGCTGATAATCCACATGAGCAGTTTACATGTGAATGACTGTCTGATCCTAGAACATCTCCATAATCATATATTAAAATTAAGAAAAAATTAAATGATGTAAAAAGTTAACTCACACATTAGAATAGAACATTTATTTTACTTTTGTACATAAATTGCACTATTAGTATTATATCTACTTAGGTGTCCTTGGCCAAATTATAAGTAGTGACTAGCACCACTATCTTCTAGCTATTTGGAAAGCAAGCATCCCTCTTTTTGGCTCATGAGAGAACAGTAGGCCTTGGAAAGAAGTGCAGCTATGGGTCATATGACTGGATTGAGGAAATAGGCTACTCTTGCTAACCGAACAAGATCTTGATTTTAAACTGACCTCTCCCTTATAAAGGGAAATTCTTCCCAAAGACCATCAGATCTTTCATAGAACTTAAATTTACAGAAGCTGGGATTTTCAAGCTATGGATATTCTAGAAAGTGGTAATTAGCTATTCATGAACTAAGGGAAAGAGTTATAGAAATACAAATTTTAATGAGAACTGATCAAAAGGCTTCCTTTTTCTTTCAGCTCTTCTCTCTTTTCTCTGGTAGCCATAAAAGATTATGTTCCCCTTTGGTGAGAAGAGGGGCAACCAGGTATAGTCTTTCCTAGGATTGGTAGTCTTCTGTCAAAGTATGCCTGGTAAGGTCTCAAGTCTCTTCTGTTCTAATTAATCTGCTTTACAGTAATGTTGGTCTGTGTGATTGGGATTACTGCTATGATTAAAGTCTTAGTTTTTATAAATTGTTTTGGAAGACTACAGATCTGTACTCAGCTAAGACTGTCCCCAAAGACGATATGGTAGTAAGTCCTTATTCAGTATTCTTGTTCCTCCCCTCAAGTAAAACTACCATTCTACCATTCTACCACAGCTTAAAGATTACAAGAATTTAAGGTAGGAAAGAGTCCAAATTCCTTCTTAGAGCAATATTGTTTACAGTATTAATGGATCTTATTCCAATGCCTCATTCGTTATGGCAAAGAGGTAAACTTTTGGTTCCTGAAGACTATGTCAGTGCCTGCTTGCTCTGTCCATGGGTCCTTTTTATAGTTTTCTGCTTTTCATAGACTGGGCTAAGTACTGAGAGACTCACATCTACTGGGCTGGCTATTTGATGATGAATTCTTTGACAACCCATGAAACAAAGAAAAAATACCAAATTGTCTTTATTCCTCTTCTTAAGAATGTTATCTTTTTCTTTCTGCATGGCAGAGAGAAATTTCTTCAGGAATTTTCAGGGAAAATAATTTAAATTTGTTCAAGTTTTGTCTGCCTAAATCCGGAGCTTATCAAGTCAAAAAGTCAATAAGCTGATGAATTTTATTAGATAAAGGTTTTATGAAGAAAAGATGAGAAAATACATCTCCCTCCTTTCATTGGTGAAGAGAAAGAGTATGAGTGTGGAATCGTTCATATACTGTCACATGTCACAGTTAATGGATGAGGTGGTCTTGTTTACTTGTTTTTCCCCTTTATTATCTATATGTGTGCGTGGGAGGGGGGTTTCCTCATGTAGGTTATATATGTCCATGTGGTTCTGTCTAGATGTGGTTTATGAGGATGATTATATATCTCTAGGGTCTTCTGCGCTCACCTTTCTCCAAGGGATACTGGTTTCTGCCAGGAGGGAAACTAGGACACTGGGGCCATGGATCTGGCTATTCTGCTCTACTCTGAGACAGAAAGCAGTGCCAGCCTAGATTTATATAGATCTGCTCCCCAATATTGTTAGCTTAGGGGAAATAATTTTAGGTTCAAGCTGTGCTTCTGATCACGATCCTTTGACAAGGAAGAAGTATCTCAAGCTCTATGTTCCCACCAAATGGCATTTGCACCAAGACCACATAAAATAAACAGGAAATAAACTCAGTTTTATCTAAGCTGATACTAAATAGAAATCATTGAACTTATGTGACTGAAAATATACCAGACAATATAGAGAGTGAATTGTCTCCAAGCTATCTTAGCTCAGCCAAGTAAGGAAATCCCAGATCTCACCCAAGGAGAAATTCCCCCAAGTCTGTGGTGTAGTAAGCTGAGGATAGGGACATGACTGAAGTGCTAGTTCTAGTGCTAGTGCTTTTCCAGAATTTAAGTGAATTACATGAGATACAGTGTAAGAGTTCAGGGCTTGAAATTAGAGTTCTTTATAACAGATTCCCTATTAATTGGCTCAAAAATAACTATGACCAATTTTTTATGTTTATCCATTGGGCTCGGAACAGAAAGAAATGTGAAAATGGCTCATATTTTCTTGGGTACATTTAGATTTCATTTCATTTCAGTAGTGACCCTAATCAAATCAACAGGAAAGAGAAGAAAAAGGAGAAGTTTGTTCCAGAGGTTACATTTTTCCATTGAAACTGTTCTTATAAATTTCAAACTGTCCTGCTAAATTTGTCATTTGAAGAGGCTTCAATAAACAAACAGAATTGGTCTTTAATTAAAAAAAAAGTAATCCAGTTTTCTTTCATTTCAGTACTATGCTTAGAACTCTAGTCCTACAACATGTTTTTAACGCCTTTGGTGAGTGAAACATCACTTCAGTCAGGAAAGCCCTTTAGGTTTGGTGGCTCTGAAGAGCCCATCCCAGGGTCTCTGTGTTAAATAAGTGGAGTAATTAACATGGGGCCTTTTGGTTTCCATTGGTGGGTGATGTCCTCTAGTGGTAGAAGGAGAAATGATATACAGAAAGAGCCTTGGTCAATGTGGATACATCCATTTAGGAAACAAATAGCACAATGTAAATTGAAATTAGTCATTCAATTGATAGATTTAGACAGCTGCCTCTTTGCTATCTAGAAACATTTGGTTTTTTGCTCTTTGGAAACTCTTCACACAAGATCAGGTTCTGTTCTCCTGACATACTGACTGAATGTATCTGAATCCTTCATTCTTCATTTGTGTTCAATTTGCTTTGTTCCAGTACCTCTTTTTGCTCAGCTACCAGAACTGAACTACTTCTGTTTCTCGGTAAATACATCAGTATAGAGAGCATCGCCTATGCCAAACCAATCGATGCCTTATGAATGTTGTCTCATGTTTAGGAGTATTATAGAAATGTAGTTAACATTAACCTGCTTCTTTTCCCCATGGAAAGCTTTTTTTTTTTTTTTTTTTTTTTTAGCTGTCCTAATTTCTCTCTACCTTTCCTGTTAGTACTTAACTACCTAGCAATACACTTTATAAAAATGATTAAGAATTGCTCTCTAAACAAAGTTTTATGTATATTTAAGTTTGAGAGTGGCAGCATGGTGTAGTGGTTTGAGTACTAGATGTAAGAGTTGGAAAGACCTATATTCAAATCTCACCTCAGACACTTGCTAGCTATGTGACCCTCAGCAAGTCACTATCCTCCATGGACACACCAATGGCCCCAGGTGACTACATAAGTTTGGCCCCTGCTGGCTTCCCTGGTCTAATCCTATATTATAAGTCGGGGAAGAAGGCAATGTGAGAGCCCATCTCTTACCTTTTCTGCCTGCTTGAGCCTTCTACAAGATATGTAAAAGCACTGTGCTTTCCTGGACAACATCTTGATGTGAGTTAGAAGTTCCTTCTGCTTTTTCAGTTCTATTTTCTTTGTTTTTATATTTAAACTCTTCCTTGTTTTTTTAGAAGTAAAATTTCATTCTTCTTGATAGGCTGGATAATCATCTCAAGATTACCAGACCTTCAGTTTCTTTTCTAGGAGGGAGACCAACTTATACTTTATGAAGATGTACATCTTTAATGTCAATTCAAATGCTCTGTCATTTCCATTCATTACCACAAGGCAATGCAATCCAAAACCTTGAGGTTTTTTCTCATTTGGATTACCATAACAAGCTTAGTTTCTCCTGCTTCAATCTATCCTAGACAACTCTGACAAATTCTTTTCTTAAGGCATTGCTCTGATCATAATAACTGAAATTTTATAGTCAAATCAAGTCAACAAGCACATACTCTTTGACAGGCACATGCCTAAGACATGAGGATACAAAGAACTAAAAGCAATCCCTGATGTCAAGGAACTCACAATCTAATGAAGCAAACTACATGAAAACAACTAGGTACAAGCAAGATATATGCAGGCTAAATTGGATCTAATCCTAAAGGGAAAGTACTGAGATTAAGGACGACTGAGAAAGGCTTCTTGCAGAAGGCAGGACTTTAACTGAGACATGGAGGAATCTAGGGAAGCCAAGAGACAAAGATGAGGAGAAAGTATTCCATGGGTAAGTGATAACCAGTGAAAGTGAATGAAGTTGTATTTCAGGAACAACAAGGAAGCTACTGTGGCTAGATAACAGTGTACATGGAGAGTAGCATCACTAAAACCTAGAGAAAAGAGGGTGATTACACCATCAAGAGCTGCAGTTTCTTCAGTTAAAAATGATGGGGGGGCACCTAGGTGGAGCAGTGGATAGAGCACCAGCCCTGAAGTCAGGAGGATCTGAGTTTAAATGTAGCCTCAGACATTTAACACTTCTTTGCTGTGTGACCCTAGGGAAGTCATTTAACCACAATTACCTCAGGGAAAAACAAACAAAAACAAATGATAGAGTTGGACTAGATAGATGCCTTCTAAGGCCATTCTAGTGCCTTATATGATGTGATTTTGTGAATCGTCTGATTTTCATAGCTATCCATCGAGCTATCTTTGCAGCCTTGTCTGTCACCGTTCCCCTACATTTAGCCTATGCTCTTTCCAAAAATGTTCACTCACTGTTAGCCAAAGACACACATACACACACACACACACACTTACTTTTCATTCTCCATACCTTTATTTAATGCATTTCCATCTATGTGGAATTCTCTTCCTGACTCTCTCCCCAAACTCTATCTTTTGAAATCCTTTCCTTTCTTCTGATCCCCCCAGGCCAAAATTGTTCTTTCCCTCTCTTGCATCTCCGTAGAATTTTACTTGTGCCTCTCTTCTGACACAGACACATTCTGCTTCTTACCATAATTAGCAGGGGAGGATATTTGGCTTAGAAAAAGGGAGACTTAGGGCAGACTTGGTGCTAATCTTCAAGTATTTATACTTTCATGTGGCACATGTGTTAGATTATTCAGCTTGGTTCTGGCAAGCACAGCTAGGATCAGTGAGTGTTAGCTTCAAAGAGGCAGCTTTATGTCCATGTCTTAACTCATCTATTAGAGTATAAGCTACTAGAGGAGAGGCTTTAGGTTATTCTGTGTGTGTGTGTGTGTGTGTGTGTGTGTGTGTTTCTTACAGTGCTTAACATAGGGCCTTAGGTATAGTATGTTTTCAGTAGCTGTTATATGAATGAGTGAATCAAATTCACTCTCTTATAGAATGATTAAGATTTATGTTTCTGACTATATAATTCAGCTTCAATGAATCTTGTCTATACAATATAAAAATAATCAGTTGAAAAGTCAGTGATGCAATCCTTTCAAAGTTATGCCTCCATGATATAGGCCTTCACTCCTCCTCCTCAGCTCCCCTCCAAAAAAAAATCCTCAGCATACCTGATTTTTCCATTGACTTAATCAATAACATGATTGCTTTGATGGTATTGTGGAAAAGATGTTGGACTTAGAATCCAAGATGTAGGTTCCTGTCCTTGCTTCCATCTGGTTACTTTCACTGTAATCATGGACAGATGACTTTGCCCCCTTCACCTTACTTTCTTTGCCATAAAAATGCATAAAATGCATTTCCTTCCTACTTCAGAGGGCCATAGCTAATGGATATAAAAGAACTCTGAAAATGAGTTTACCCGAACTATCATGATAGCTGATAGTTTCTCTCCTTCCAGTCAATAACTCAAGAATTACTCACGTGATGCTTCCCTCACAACAAGTCTGAGTTAAGTAGTAAAAATAGTATGAGAAAACTAAGGACCAAAGAGAAATGTGAAATTATCATAAGCTAGTTATATTACTTACATCGTCAAATTCTCATAGCGACAATTTGAAAAGCAACATAGGGTGGAAGAATGAGCATCAGAATTGAAATCAAAAGACTTGGGTTCAAATACTGATTCTGGCACTGCCTGTGAGATGTTGAGCAGATGGCTTCTCTTCTCTGGGCCTCAGTTCCCTCTTCTATCAGCTGAGGGAATCGTACTTATTAATGTCCCTTCCGGCTCTAAATCTGATGTTTTTCCTCCTTATATGGTTTTTTGACACTCAGAGGTTGTTTTTTGTTTCCAAAAAAGTATTCCTTGTCCAGTCAACCCTCTCATCTGGCTATAGGAGGGCACAAAGCTATTTCCATTGGGAAACATTCTGTCAGGTTCAGATATGTCAAGGGCTTGGGGGAGCTCTAATCTCCAAGGCCTTTGGCAAAATCAGAGTCACTGGGGCATGTGTGAAGATGGTCCCAAAGCAGATGCAAAGTTTGTCTGAATGTCAAAGCCTGGAAGACTGCGTTTGTTCAAAAGTAGGGGATCCCCACTTCTAGGACAACACAGTAAAGGGGCTCCATGTTACTACTGCATGGAAATATTTAGGGTCAGGCTGTGATTAGGTTCAGAGAATATGATAATGGTGGCCTCTGTTATTTCCTGCTGCAGCCAGTGCTGCTCTAAGGAAAGACTCATTCATAGGAAACTTAATTAGAACTGTTCCCATTCAAAGAAACCATGTATGAAAAACAAAAACAAAAACAAAAACAAAAACCTCCCAGGAAAAAGCAAGCAAGCCCGGCCAAATTAGCAATAACTATAAAAAGCACTCTGCCCAAATGGAAGCTAAAGCTCACTTTGAAGTTGACGGACTCTCTCCCTTTCTCCTTTTTTTTTCTCTCCTTCTGCTTTACTCCCCTGCCCCATTGCCCCTCCCCTCACTAAGGAGAGAAAACAAATCTATTCAAGTATAATAGGAATGTTCTCTGGAATATTCCTCATCTTTTCCATCTATATCTATCTATCTAGATAGATAGATAGATAGATAGATAGATAGATAGATATAATTATATTAGCATTTCATAGGCACTTACACTTTACTTGGCATTCAAACCAAACAATTCAATTTTATTTTACACTTTTTAAGCACCTACTATGTGCACTGGGCAAATGCATGCATATAACTTAAATATATATATATATATATGTAGGTAACATAACTATATATGTGTGCATGTATGTGTTTCACAGCCAAGGCCAAACACATGAAGATCAATTAATTAATTTATTATTCCTGTTTTTTTTTCCTGTCATGAGAGAGAATGATTTTTAGCTTAAATAACAGCCTTATGCCTTTTTGTGTAGGTGTCCTACTGAATATTTTCACTAAGCCTGTGTTTCTGCCATGAAACTTAAACATACTTGTTGCGATTCCAACATGGTGCTTGGTTATATATACTAATGTTTTTAAAGGCTAAAGAATGTTTTAGTTCAAATAGCTTAATTACCTTGTTGATACAATTATCAGTGAGATCCTAAATCAGGAATTGCTGTATCCTTTTTTTTCTACATATATTTACTGGCATTTGGCCTTTTATTATAGATATAATAATTTACATATTTCATTTTAACTCTTATTTTGCTTCTTACCCATCAGTTTGGGGATGCTTTGGGATGTAGTCATTTAGCCCTGGCTAGAAGTCTTCAGCCAAAGGCTGGATGACTCATTTGATTCGTCTCTCCCTTCCTGAATGTCCAGTTAGTTTCCACATCTTGTTTTTTCTACTTCTATAACATCTCTCACATCCATCCTCTTCTTTCTACTCATGCAGGTACCAGACATTATAGAAAGGTTATCCTTAAGGGAACCAGAGTTATTGATCACTGCAGATTATGCAAAGTAATGCTAGAAACTGTGCGACACATCATTGCAGACTGGGGAAAATCTCCTTACTACAAATACAGGCCTTAAAATATCCTGGAGAATTTAACCAATAGACTATACTGAAATTGGAGTAGTAACCCAAACCAAAGCATTGCTCATAACCACCTGCATATAACATTGATCCAAAAATGTTCACAATAGTGTTTTTCAATAGATGTCACTTTACCAAAATACTCATTCCTTTGGAACTGTGAGGAATGAAAAACTTCAAAAGACAGAGACCTAGCAGGAGAAACCAAAATCACATGGAAACTATGCAAATTACACATCAGCCCTATCATCCTCTCTACTATTAGAGTTGTACATAAGATGCTTTCGTTGATAGTATTTTTATTTCGCTATAAAAATCAGTTATATTATCTATTCTAGTTCATGGAATATCACATGTAAAAATAGCAGGATAATTGCTCATTTGAGGGCCATTCCTATCTGAACTCCACAATAACAGTAATAACTGGCATTTAGATCAGTATTTCAATTTGACAAAACTCATTAAATAGAGCACATATTTGAGCCTCACAACAATCATGTGAAACAGATACTTTTAGCATTATTTTACTGATGAGGAAACAAAGGGAATAACTTGCCAACACATCTAAAATGGGTCAGAGGTAGGATGTGAATTCGGGTTCAGTAAGGTGGCATGTAAAAAGAACATCTCTTTTATTTAATATTCTTAAAAATCATCTCTTCAGCACAGACTCACTGAGCTAGAAGAGGCCTTAGAGATTATCTGGCCTAACTATTTCATTTTCTCAATGATCAAACTGAAACCCAGAGAGAAGCACAACTAGTCTATGATAGATCTTGGGGGAAATCATTCCCTAGGTATTGTTTCAGAGAGAAAGTCACATCCTGGGTTGGTGTTGTCTTTGTACTATGGTCATCTAAGGTTGTCAGCAGCTCTTTTCACCATGGGACAGTGGAGGTGGGGCATGGAAACTAGCTGGAGGATTCATCTGTCTCATTTATCCTTATGTTCAGTGGGAAAGTCACATTTATAAAGTGCTTTCAAACACAGAAAACTATGAGACAAAGCACTCCAAGTATCATGCTTGTGTAACAGGTACCTCCCTTTTGGAGCATGCTCTGATATTGTTTGCTTGCCCCTGGAGGACTGAGTAGAAACTTGAGCATGCACATATATTCTGCCTGCTGCCAGCTATTTCTTTGGATTGAAAAAGTTATTGACACCCCTGATAGAAGAAGTGACCGTTTCTGATTGAAAGATCGCTTGGTGGGGGTGGAAGGCAGCTTCTTAAAAGAAACTATTACTCTAGTATACCAGTGAAGGAAGGAAAGGTTCCTAAGCCTTCCAGTATGGTGGCATACCCTCCCCACCTGAAGTTGATAACAGTTCCCGATTGCCTTTCCTTTTGGGCTTCCTTTTCTCTGGCATCTAAGTTGTGAAGGCTGGAAGATCTGTGGATGATGGTGACGATGGCCAATAATAGGCTACTACAATGGTTGAGAGAGCCTCGTAACTGATCCTCTTAGTTCTGATACGTTACTGGCTTCTGTTCTAAACATTCTATAATTGCTTCCCCACCTTTCCTTTCTGAGTATAAACTACTTGTTCATGTGTTTCATTCATCTTTGTTCATTGGGTACTTTTAAACTTTCACTCCTTTGTCTAGACTTTGAGCCCATAACCATTTCTAAAAGTCATAATAATAACAAGAATTATCATTTCTATAGCATTTTAAGGTTTGTAACGCTTTTTACAAATATTGCCTCATTTGATCCATATAACAACCCTGAGAGATAGGTGCTTTTGTGGTCTCCATTTGAAAGATGGGGATAGAGATTGTTTGACTTACAGGGTCACTAACTAAGTTAGTGGTAATTAGTAGTAAGTTAACTAAGTTAGATTTGAACTCGGGTTTTCCTGATCCTGGCCAGATTCAGCATTTTATCTTCAAAGCCATCTAGAACTGCCTTGGAACTTTCATAGATAGTTGGGATGGGAGTGAAAAGTCATTGAATGTGATGAGGTCAGAAAAGCTGGGGCAAACAATATACACACACAGGTAGGGTAGCATAATACAAAAGTAAGAATAGACAGAAGCAAAGCAACATAGTCTAGGACTGTTCTGAAAGGGGAAATAACAATTCATGGGGGTCATAAGGGCAAAGATGGTACCTGAGAGATTTGAGGAGGAAGAGGAGACTGTAAGTGAGGGGTGAGTTTTGGAGAAAAGACACTCCTTCAGGGCACAGGGAAATTGTAGACCTGGGCCCAAACATCTTGTCAGGGTCTGACTGTTACGTCTGGATGGGACTCGGGACCATAGTCTGAATCTGTATGGCCAAATTTGGTCCAAAGAAACACTTGCTTCTTCCTGTAGGCTTCAGACATAGCTGGGAGAAATCATCAATCAGAAAAAGGGGTAGAAAGGACTGCTGGGAACTCCTAGGCTCCTCCTTGGGAAAACATCTCTCTTGGTTTTCAGATTAAAGTCAAGCTGGATCTATGAAGTCACAGTTACTCATGGATCATCATGCCACCTGAGTGTGTGCCTACTACCCTTTGCCACCCCCAACACACACCCAACTCTAGGGACTGGTGGGGTCATGGCAGAAATGTTATAGCCAGACAAAAACATGGCCAATCGCCTGGCCTATGGGGATCAAGTGAGAACAGTCATTCACTGAAAGTAATCTAAACATTAGAACCAGAGAAACTTAACCCACCCCATGATTTTTGTTTTGAGAAGAGAAAGATTATCCCCCTTTGCTCCCTCCATTTCCCCAGTTCCTCAGACATGGAATCTTTAACATCTTTTAGACTAAGATGGGCCCATCTTATCTAGAAACATAATGTTCTTATAGAGATGGGACACACCAACCTGGGATGTCACATGAAACCCCATCTTCATAGCCTATTAGACTCACTTTGTGCTGCCTCCTCCATAAGTCTTCTCTTGAGATCTCCCTCCTGTGTCAAAGTTCATCCTAGAAACATGATATTCTATTAGAGACTGCACAAATCACCCTGAGGTGTATCACATGAAACCTTGTCTTCAAAGGCCTGTTAGGCCCACTTTATACCCCCCTCCTCCATAAATCTTTTCTTCAGTCCCCTTGACTAGCAGGGATCCATCCTAGAAATATGAAATTCTTGTAGAGACTGGACACACCACCCTGAGGTGTCACATGAAACCCCATCTTCTTTATTTAGCTTTTTATTTTAAAAAATATATGCATGGTTTTCAAAATTCTCCCTTGAAAAACTTTGTGTTCCCAATTTTTTCTCCCTCCATTTCCCCACCCCAACTAGATAGCAAGTAATCCAATATAGGTTAAATATGTACAATTCTTCTAAAAATATTTCCATAGAAATCATGCTGCACAAGAAAAATCAGATCAAAAAGGAAAAAAAATGAGAAAGAAAAAAAGCAGGCAAACAACAAAAAAAAAGGTGCGAATCCTATGTTGTAATTCACTTTCAGTCCCCATAGCCCTCTTTCTGGATACAGATGGCTCTCTCCATCACAAGTCTATTGGAATTGCCCTGAATCACCTTATTGTTGAAGAGAGACATCTCTATCAGAGTTGATCATCACATAATCTTGTTGCTGTGTACCATGTTCTCTTTGTTCTACTCACATCACCTAACATCAGTATATGGAAGTCTCTCCAGGCCTACAAAACCCCATCTGCATACTTTATTATACCCACTTTGTGCCCACTCTTCCATTAGTATTGTTTTGAATTCCCGTTTGCCAGCAGGGGTCCAGTCTGGAAACATGATATTTTTACAGAGACTGCTTAAACCAAACCTGGGATGCCACATGAAACTCTAGGCCCACTTTGTGCCCCCTTTTCCAAAATTATCTTTTGAGTCCCCCTTCCCTTCGGGTGTCCATTTTTGAAACAAGACATTCTTATAGAATAAACATACCTCCCTAGGGTATTACATTAAACCTCATCTTCATATCCTATTAGGCCCACTTTGTGCCCCATCTTCTATGAGACTTCTTTTGGATTCTTCTTCGCCAGCAAGGGTCCATCCTAGAAACATCACATTCCTATATTGACCACACACCTCTTTAGGGTGTCACATGAAAACCCACATCTATTTTGTGCCCCTTCTCCACAAATCTTCTTTTGACTCCCCACTCCCCAGCAGGGGTCCCTCCTAGAAATTTGAAATTCCTATAGAGCTTAGACACGCTATCCTGGAGTGTCACAGTCTTCATGCTCTGTTAGGCCAACTTTGTGCCCCCTTCTTGTCTTGATTCCTTCTGTCTTGTCCAGGGGTCCATCCTAGAAACATGACATTCCTATCGACTGCACATACCACCCTGGGATGTCACATGCAAACCTAAGTCCACTTTGTGCCCATAAATCTCCTTTTGACTGCCCTCCATCCCAGCAGGGGTCCATCCCAGAAATAGCACATACCTGTAGAGATTAGACACACCAACACACATGGAACTTCATCTTCATAGCCTTATTAGGCCCACTTTGAGCTTCCTCCTCCATAAGTCTACTTTTGACGCCCTCCTCCCCACCCCACCCTGGGAGTCCCATGAAACCCTCATCTTCATATCCCTAGTAGATCCACTTTGTGCCTCCTCTTCTGCAAGTCTTGTCTTGAATTCCGCTCCCCAGCAGGGGTCCATCCTAGAATTGTGATGTTCATGTAAACACTGGACGTACCACTCTGAGGTGTCACATGAAACCCCATCTTTGTAGTCCTTTTAAGCCTATTTTTTGTATCGTCTTCCATAAATCGTCTCTTGAGTCTCCCTCCCTTCCCGGGCCTATTTTTGAAACATGGCATTCTTATAGATTAGAGCTACCTCCCTGGAGTGACAGTTGATCTCATATTCATTGCCCTGTTAGGCCCACTTTGTGCCCCCTTCTTTATAAGTCTTGTCTTGAATTCTGCTCCCCAACAGGGGTCCTTCCTTGAAATATGACATTCTTACAGAGACAGAAACATCGACTCCGGGGTGTCACTCTAAGAAGCCCCTTTTTCATATCCTATTAGGCCTACTTTATGTACCGTCCCCCGTTAGTTTTCTCTTGATTCCTTCTGTCTTGTCCAGGGGTCCATCCTAGAAACATGACATTCCTATCGACTGCACATACCACCCTGGGATGTCACATGCAAACCTAAGTCCACTTTGTGCCCATAAATCTCCTTTTGACTGCCCTCCATCCCAGCAGGGGTCCATCCCAGAAATAGCACATACCTGTAGAGATTAGACACACCAACACACATGGAACTTCATCTTCATAGCCTTATTAGGCCCACTTTGAGCTTCCTCCTCCATAAGTCTACTTTTGACGCCCTCCTCCCCACCCCACCCTGGGAGTCCCATGAAACCCTCATCTTCATATCCCTAGTAGATCCACTTTGTGCCTCCTCTTCTGCAAGTCTTGTCTTGAATTCCGCTCCCCAGCAGGGGTCCATCCTAGAATTGTGATGTTCATGTAAACACTGGACGTACCACTCTGAGGTGTCACATGAAACCCCATCTTTGTAGTCCTTTTAAGCCTATTTTTTGTATCGTCTTCCATAAATCGTCTCTTGAGTCTCCCTCCCTTCCCGGGCCTATTTTTGAAACATGGCATTCTTATAGATTAGAGCTACCTCCCTGGAGTGACAGTTGATCTCATATTCATTGCCCTGTTAGGCCCACTTTGTGCCCCCTTCTTTATAAGTCTTGTCTTGAATTCTGCTCCCCAACAGGGGTCCTTCCTTGAAATATGACATTCTTACAGAGACAGAAACATCGACTCCGGGGTGTCACTCTAAGAAGCCCCTTTTTCATATCCTATTAGGCCTACTTTATGTACCGTCCCCCGTTAGTTTTCTCTTGATTCCTTCTGTCTTGTCCAGGGGTCCATCCTAGAAACATGACATTCCTATCGACTGCACATACCACCCTGGGATGTCACATGCAAACCTAAGTCCACTTTGTGCCCATAAATCTCCTTTTGACTCCCCTCCATCCCAGCAGGGGTCCATCCCAGAAATAGCACATACCTGTAGAGATTAGACACACCAACACACATGGAACTTCATCTTCATAGCCTTATTAGGCCCACTTTGAGCTTCCTCCTCCATAAGTCTACTTTTGACGCCCTCCTCCCCACCCCACCCTGGGAGTCCCATGAAACCCTCATCTTTATATCCCTAGTAGATCCACTTTGTGCCTCCTCTTCTGCAAGTCTTGTCTTGAATTCCGCTCCCCAGCAGGGGTCCATCCTAGAATTGTGATGTTCATGTAAACACTGGACGTACCACTCTGAGGTGTCACATGAAACCCCATCTTTGTAGTCCTTTTAAGCCTATTTTTTGTATCGTCTTCCATAAATCGTCTCTTGAGTCTCCCTCCCTTCCCGGGCCTATTTTTGAAACATGGCATTCTTATAGATTAGAGCTACCTCCCTGGAGTGACAGTTGATCTCATATTCATTGCCCTGTTAGGCCCACTTTGTGCCCCCTTCTTTATAAGTTTGTCTTGAATTCTGCTCCCCAACAGGGGTCCATCCCAGAAACATGACATTCCTATTGACTGCACATACCACCCTGGGATGTCACATGCAAACCTAAGTCCACTTTGTGCCCATAAATCTCCTTTTGACTACCCCCATCCCTGGCAGATGTCCATCTTAGAACGTGATATTCTTATTGAGACTGCACATACTCCCTTGGGTGTCACATGAAACTCCATCTTCATAGACTTAGGACCCTTTTGTGCACCCTCTTTCTGAAATCTTTTCTTGAAATCCCCTCCCCTTAAGGAGTCCATACTTAAAACATGATTTTTCTATTGGGACCAGTTATACCATGATAGGTATCCCTCAGGCCCTGTTAGGCCCACTTTTGCCCCTTTTCCCACAGATCTTCTGTTGAGTCCCCTTCCCTGGGAGGAGAGACCCTCCCCAATCTCTCCTCATCTGAACTTTTCAGTTTTACAAAAAGAAATTCCTTTATTATATGCAGTTAACTGCCTCCCATTGTCTAGATCAAATTCAAATTCCGTGGAAGTTGGGAAAGAACATTTTTCACCACTAGCAAGGAATCCGGGAAGATGGGGACCCAGTGACTTTTCCTTTGGGATTGAAAGAGTTGGGGTCTTGCGAAGTAAATTGGCCAGCTCTAGCAACCTGTCATCTAAGAAATAAACACCACAGGGAGTCTGAGAACCATTTCACACATGGTCACTTTATTGGATGACCTGAAGGTACAAGTATACCCAGTAGACACAGAACAAAAAGATGATGATAATAATATAGACATTCCTGATTTGCTCATAGAGGGCCTGCCTTGGGGACTGGATATCGTGGCTCCTCTTCACTCTAGGCATCCTCCTGCTCCTGGATACCCAGGTAGTGTGAATTTGGTAATAGCTGGTTCTCTCACCAAATATGATGTGTGCAACCTCAAAGGTGCTGTTTGTGGTAGGGGAACAGTTGTAGGGGTGGCTCTGATTGAAAGTTTCTGGCCCAGAGCTGTGCTGCTGCTGCTGCTCCTCCTCTTCCTCTTCTTCCTCCTCCTCCTCCTCCTCCTCCTCCTCCTGCTCTTCCTCCTCCTCCTCTTCTTCCAGCTCTACCACCTCCACCACCTCCTCCTGATCCTCCTCCTCCTCCTCCTCCTCCTCCTCCTCTGCCAGGTCCACCACCACCTCCTCCTCCTCCTCCTCTTCCTCCTCCTCCTCTGCCAGCTCCATCACCTCTACCACCTCCACCACTTCCTCATTCTCCTCCTCCTCTCGCTCCACCATCTCCTCCTCTTCTTCCTGCCGGTGCTGCTCTTCCTCTTCCTGATGCTGCAACTGCTGTTCCTCTTCCTCTCCTGGCTCCTGCTGCTCCGGCTGCAGCCTCTGCCAAATGTAATTAGAGAGGTTAAGAAAATGAGGTTCATCAACATCATTGAATGGAAACTGCTGTAAATTGGGTTCGGCTTCATTGACTTGAGGTTGGGCTGAGTGGATTTGGGGAGAAGGCCTCCACTGCTGCACTTGGATACCAACTGCAGTCTGTTGCTGCCCAGGACTGCTGGCTGGACGACGATGAAGGCGACATTTAAGTCGCCAGAACCCCATCTGGCATAGGTGTCTTATCATCCTGGCCCCATGATGAATCAGAGCCCAGAATGCTCGCAGGCTTGTTGTGATCAAGATGAAAACTAAATGGTATATTATGGCCTTTAGGACTACTTCATAACCATCTTCCTGGTAAACAAAGACCAGACCATAATAGACCCATTGCATCCCATTAAGTATGGACAGTGGTCGCTCATGCCTTAGATGTCTTAGAAGTTGTAGAGTTAAACCGCGAGCTAAGGGAAGTATGGTAGTAATTAATGCCACAACACAGGTCTTCATCATAATTAGTATCTGCAACAGGGGCCACATGGTGGGGATAAAGGCCCGAGAATAGATATTTTGAGCCAGGATGGGGATCAGTTCTCTGTTCATCTGGAAGAGGTTAGAAACTCGAATAGCAAAGGTGTACATGTAGTTGTAAATAACGTCCATAGCTGTCAGGAGATTCAGCAGCCCAGTGTCAAATCTTCAGCCCAGAGGATCTGAAACAAACAGTAGACTATACCAGATAAGTGGAAAATCTGTAGTCAAAGGGCTTGATAAGGAATCACTTCTGGCTGGGTATGGAGGTCCTGGCTCCAGTCCTTATCAGGGAGAAAGTGGGTATGTGAACACCAGTTCAGGCTCCCTCAGTAAACACTGCCAGGGGAAGACATCACAATGAGTGACATCACAAAAGCCTGGAAAAGATGTCAGCTTGGGAGAAGCCATTTGTGACTTTTTATGGTAAAGGGCACTTGTTGGTTATTTTGAAATGGGATCTGTATATCAATGTCACCTTCTACCTTTGTAGAATCTCTTCTTTCTGGGCCTTGTTTCTTTTTTCTATAACATTAGGGACATTGAATCAAATGATAAGGAGGACTATTTATGACTATAATATCTCTGACTCTGTGTT
The DNA here is from genome assembly GCF_048593235.1 of Sminthopsis crassicaudata. Taxonomy (NCBI): domain Eukaryota; kingdom Metazoa; phylum Chordata; class Mammalia; order Dasyuromorphia; family Dasyuridae; genus Sminthopsis; species Sminthopsis crassicaudata. Next base: position 37,917,048 of record NC_133623.1, read on the forward strand.
TAAAATCAAACATACTTTTTCCTCCACATTTATGTTATGTTATGTATTACACCCATTCACTTAGTCTTCCATCTCTCACTTCAGTTACAAAGTCCTATAGGTTCTGCCTATAGGCTCCCATCTAAGTTCCCCTTTTTTATCTTTGTTGGGTATGTGGACACAGTACAATGATGAAAATGTAAGTAAATGATGAGGGGCAGAGAGAAGGAGAGGGAGAAAGACAGACAGACAGACAGACACACACACACACACACACACACACATACACACACATCTAGTAAAGTGGATAGCCCATTTTTCTTAAAAGGGGTGAGTGGAATAAGGAAATTGTTAAAGCTTTCCCATATATAATCTGGGGTAGATACAGCATAAAATGGAGACAGTGCTCCAAAATTTAGCTAGGCCTAATTGAACCTGGGCAGACAGGCCTAAGTTTCATATTCCTGGAAATCATGTAAACTTGGGAAATCAGGGGTACCCCTTCCTCTCCCCTCCCTTGTTCTGTTAACAGCCACCTTAACATTAGAACTCCCATATACGGTAACACTATGATTTCCATGTTACAATCACTTAAGAGATGTTTCCTTGTTCGTGGCTAAAAAGTGAGGCCTTGCCACTCTGACCAGAGTGGAGGTTTAGCCCTTTGGGGGTTTTCTTACACTTAATTATTCTAAGTTAGTTATATGAGCTCCCAGGGTGGTATATGCTTGCCTTGTATATCCCGGTTCTCTTCATTGGCAGTCTGCCTCGGCGATGAGAGATTCTCCTGAGACTGGATCAAATAAATGCTGGTGTTTTCTACCTTGACAAAGCTGTCTTAAATGACTCAGTGACCTTCTGACATCATAGAGGTGGAATGTGGCCACTTGCTTCCTTCCTTCCTACCTTACTTCCTCCCTTGCTTCCTGCTTTGTCCTTTCTTTGTTTCTCTTTCTTTCTACATTCTTTATCTTCCTTTCTTTCCTTCTGTTTCTTTCCTTCTTTCTTTTTTATTTATTTACTTATTTCTCTCTTTCTTTCTTTCTTTCTCTATTTTTCTTTCATTTTTCTCTTCCTTTCTTTTTTCTCTCTTTCTTCCTTGCTTCCTTCCTTTCTTGATTGCTTTTTCTTACTTTCTTTTTCGTTCTTCCTTCCTTCCTTCCTTCCTTCCTTCCTTCCTTCCTTCCTTCCTTCCTTTGTTTCTTATTTCCAGGTTTCCTTCCTTCCTTTCATTCTTTCTGCCATCTTTCTTTCTCTCTCACTTCCTTTCTTCCTTCCTTGCTTTCTTTCGTCCTTTCTTTCTTCCTTCCTTCCTTCCTTCCTTCCTTCCTTTGTTTCTTATATCCATCCATCCTTCCTTTCATTCTTTCTGCCATCTTTCTTTCTTTCTCTATCTCTGTCTCTTTTTCTTTCTCTCTCTCCCTTTTCCTTTCCTTCTTTCTTTCCTTCCTTCCTTCCTTCCTTCCTTCCTTCCTTCCTTCCTTCCTTCCTTTCGTTCTTTCTGCCATCTTTCTTTCTTTCTTCCTCTTTATCTCTCTCTTCCTTCCTTCCTTTGTTTCTTATTTCCTTTCTTTGCTTCTTATTTCCATCCTTCCTTCCTTCCTTTCATTCCTTCTGCCACCCTTCTTTCTGTGTTTCTGTGTTTCTTTCTTTCTTTCTTTCTTTCTTTCCTTCATTCCTTCCTTTGTTTCTTTGTTTCTTTCCTTTTTTCTTCCTTCCTTCCTTCCTTCCTTCTTCCTTCCTTCCTTCCTTCCTTCCTTCCTTCCTTCCTTCCTTCCTTCCTCCTTCCTTTCTTCTTCTTTCTTTCTTTCTTTCTTTCTTTCTTTCTTTCTTTCTTTCTTTCTTTCTTTCTTTCTTTCTTTCTTTCTTTCTTTCTTTCTTTCTTCTCTTTCTCTTTCTTTCTTTCTTTCTTTCTTTCTTTCTTTCTTTCTTTCTTTCTTCTTCTTCCTTCCTTCCTTCCTTCCTTCCTTCCTTCTTTCTTCTTCTTTTCTCTTTCTCTCTCTCTTCCTTCCTTCTTTGTTCTTATTTCCTTCCTTTGCTTCATATTTCCATCCTTCCTTCCTTCCTTTCATTCTTTCTCCCACGCTTCTTTCTGTGTTCTTTGTTTGTTTGTTTGTTTCCTTCTTTCTTTCTTTCTTTCTCTCCATTTCTTTCTTACTTTTTTCTCTCTCTCTCTGTCTTCCTTGCTTTCTTTGTTTCTTATTTCCATCCTTCCTTACTTCCTTTCGTTCTTTCTGCCATCTTTCTTTCTTTCTTCCTTCCTTTCTTTCTTTTTTTGTTTCTTTCTTTCTTCTCTTTCTCTCTCTCTTCCTTGCTTCCTTTGTTTCTTATTTCCATCCTTCCTTTCGTTCTTTCTGCCATCTTTCTGTCTTTTTCTTCCTTCCTTCTTCCTTCCTTCCTTTCCTTCCTTCCTTCCTTCCTTCCTGTATTTCTTTCTTCCTCTTTCTCTCTCTCTGTCTCTTCCTTCGTTCCTTTGTTTCCTATTTCCATCGTCCCTTCCTTCCTTTTGTTCTTTCTGCCATCTTTCTTTCTTTGTTTCTGTCTTTATTTCTTTGTTTCTTTCTTTCTTTTTTCCTCTTTCTCTCTCTCTTCCTTCTTTCCTTTGTTTCATATTTTTCTTCCTTTGCTTGTTTCCATCCTTCCTTCCTTCCTTTCGTTATTTCTGCACCCTTCTTTTTTTGTTTCTTTGTTTGTTTGTTTCTCTCATTTGTCCTTCCTTCCTTCCTTCCTTCCTTCCTTCCTTCCTTCCTTCTTCCTTCCTTCCTTCCTCCTTCCTTTCTTTCTTTCTTTCTTTCTTTCTTTCTTTCTTTCTTTCTTTCTTTCTTTCTTTCTTTCTTTCGTTCTTTCGTTCTTTCTTTCTTTTCTTCTTTCTTTCTTTCTTTCTTTCTTTCTTTCTTTCTTTCTTTCTTTCTTTCTTTCTTTCTTTCTTTCTTTCTTTCTTTCTTTCTTTCTTTCTTCTTTCTTTCTTCCTCTTTCTCTCTGTCTCTTCCTTCGTTCCTTTGTTTCCTATTCCATCGTCCCTTCCTTCCTTCTTCCCTCCCTCCCTTTCTTTGTTTGTTTGTTTCTTTCTTTCTCCCTTCCTTTCTTTCCTTTCATTCCTTCTTCCTTTGTTCTTTCCTTCCTTTCTTTCATTCTTTTTTCCTTTTGTTCTTCCTTTCTCTTACCCTTCTTCCTTTCTTTTTTCTTTCTTTCTTTCTTTCTGTTTTTTCTTTCTTTCTCTCTTTCTTCCTCTTTCTCTCTCTTTCTTCCTTCCTTCCTTTGCTTCTTATTTCCACCCTTTCTTCCTTCCTTTCCTTCTTTCTGCCACCCTTCTTTCTGTGTTTCTTTGTTTCTTTGTTTGTTTGTTTCTTTCTTTCTCTTCCTTTCATAATTTTTCCTCTATCTCTGTCTTCCTTCCTTCCTTTGTTTCTTATTTCCATCCTTCCTTTCGTTCTTTCTGCCATCTTTCTTCTTCTTTCTTTCTTCTTTCTTTCTTTCTTTCTTTCTTTCTTTCTTTCTTTCTTTCTTTCTTTCTTTCTTTCTTTCTCTTTCTCTCTCTCTGTCTCTTCCTTCGTTCCTTTGTTTCCTATTTCCATCGTCCCTTCCTTCCTTTCGTTCTTTCTGCCATCTTTCTTTCTTTGTTTTCTGTCTTTCTTTCTCTTTCTTTCTTTCTTTCTTTCTTTCTTTCTTTCTTTCTTTCTTTCTTTCTTTTTTCTTTCTTCCTTCCTTCTTCCTTCTTCCTTCCTTCCTTCCTTCCTTCCTTCCTTCCTTCCTTCCTTCCTTCCTTCCTTCCTTCATTCCTTCTGCCATCCTTCTTTCTGTTTTTCTTTCTTTCTCTCTCTTCCTTTCTTTCTTCCTTTTTTTCTCTCTCTCTCTTCCTTCTTTCCTTTGTTTTATTTCCATCCTTCCTTCCTTCCTTTCGTTATTTCTGCCACCCTTCTTTCTTTGTTCCTTTGTTTTTTTGTTTGTTTCTCTCATTTGTCCTTCCTTCCTTCCTTCCTTCCTTCCTTTCTTTCTTTCTTTCTTTCTTTCTTTCTTTCTTTCTTTCTTTCTTTCTTTCTTTCTTTCTTTCTTTCTTTCTTTCTTTCTTTCTTTCTTTCTTTCTTCTTCCTTCCTTCCTTCCTTCCTTCCTTCCTTCCTTCCTTCCTTCCTTCCTTCCTTCCTTCTTTTCGTTCTTTCTGTCATCTTTCTTT